>NW_010195547.1:69570-91258 GCF_000695765.1 Mesitornis unicolor
GGCAGAGAGAGGAGCTGACTCCTTTGGAGAAGCATCCTTCCGTAAAGCGGTAACCTCAAAGGCTGGCAGAGCAAGCAGCCTTTGCCTTGCTCACAGAGCAAGAAGCTCACCTGGTGAGCTCCCCTCCTCGCTGTTAGCAGCTGCATTGCAAATGCTCATCCTTTATCCCTTCTCTTAAATTAGATTTTGCTTGTGTCTTGTGCTGGTTTAGCAGTTTACTGGATGCTTGTTACATGCAATCTGCAGAAGACAAATTGCCTAGCATGCAGGTTTAATTATATCTGCCTTAGCCAGCTTGAATATATTCTGTAATAAAAGAAATACTATAAGATAATCTTTAGAGGTACAAGGGTAGTATAACTTAACATGACAAAGCTACCGGTAAAAGCTTTGTGAGTATGAGTAGCCACTGCAGAGCCTAGACTGAACTTTGCTTTAGTTATAAGTGAGGTGGATGGAAAACTGTGGTGGAGAGAAGATGAAGGAAAATAAATTATCTGGGGCTTCCCCTGGACAGAAAGCCCAATCAGTCACCAAATAGCCTGTAGCTGTATTTGTGATATTATAAAGGATAACTTATCATCATGGTATGCTATCCTCAATAGATCTATTTAATAATATCTAATTATCTAGATGTCAAAAATTTTCTTTGAAAATTCCCTCAAACTGTCCCTGAATTCCCACAGACTGGGGTGGACAGTCCTTAGCAAGCTGACGAGTAGGTCACATTCTGCGAAGTATACTCTTAGCCATCTGATTACAACATATTTTACATTAAATACACAAAAATTACACTAAATTACACTAAAATATTTGCCCAGCAGATAGTGTAACATAGCCTTCTGTTTGCAAAACTCTCTTAAGGCCACAAATATGTTATAACTTAAAATCAATAGGCAACACATTGGAAGTCAGCGTAATACACCCTGACCAAGACCCAGTTAGTAAGTCACAAGGTGTCACACTTCTATTTCTAGCAGTAAATTATGTTTTTTTCCTGGGCACTGACAATGACCACTTTCTTTATGGATCAGATACATAACGTGACCATCCTTTTACTACATCAGGTGCTTTATGTACAATACCATGAAAGTGTTTATAGCAAATACTGCAAAAACACTGACCAGCATTACCCAGAGGTTGTGCTGGAATGGCAAGGTGTGATTTACGTAAACATTACATTTCTCCTGGGTGCCTTTTTGGCTGAAGTCAACCAGCAAAGGAAGGAGGACAAAGCGGATCGTGGTCACGGCATAGGAGGTCACAGCTGTTCCTACAATCACTTCTACGTTCTCCATGGTCAGAGTACTTGTGGTTTACAGTACTGGACTCGCATCAGGAAAGAAAAATCTTTGATCGGTCCTAAAGGAGTGTGCACAGCCCACAGAATGTCTCTTAAACCACTGCATTTAGGGCAAAGGCAACACTCACCTTGAATGCTGGAAATAGTCCAAAGAAAGAAATGAGGACTAGGCCAGGAGAAGAAAGCAGTCAAAAAAAACCAAAGTACAATTGCTTGAATCTTACCATTTTCACAGTTGAACAGAACTGGCAAGGAAAGGGTATAAAAGGCCCTAGCCACCAGGAAAACAGTAACAGTCTCAGTATCCAGGTGATTCCCAGTCTGCCTGGGAAGAAGGATCTGGGGAAGAACCATGTGGGACACAGCAGACAGAGTTCTGTGCCTTTCTCATCAGCAGGGGATGGAAAGCCACAGCAAACATGGAGGGAGAAACTGCAAGAAGAAAGAAGTTAATATTCACAAACTCACAGGGTTCTTTGTAAGGACCTGCCACATTTCTAACCAAAGTCTGCTGTCATGTTCCTTTGTGTATTGTTTCATTTTTCTAATGAATCCTGATGTTAACCGTTATCACATCCAGCTTTCTGTAGTAATTACAATAGATGAGATGAGCCTGAAACATCAACGGATGCAACAGTGCTGTGTTTTGGGTTTTCTGTGAGGCGTTCTTGATTGTGTCTTTGGTAATGAGGGAAGGGCTATGGAGATGGCCCTTTAAGAAGCTACCTGAAAAGCTCACCCTTTTCCTTTGTCAGACCCACCTCTGACCAGAGTCAAGCTAATCAGCACCCCTACGAATTCATGTATTTAGGTGGGGTGCAGGGCATGCTCTTGCTCTCTCTCTGGCACTGGCCCCAACCAGCACGGCCTCGGGTGCGGGTGTGTGGCCCCAGCCCCGGCCCTGGCCCCGCTCGGCCCGACCCAACCCCAGCTTAAGCTTAAGCCCCACTGCAGCTCCAGCCCAATAAGAGGGAGAGCCAGGAACTCTTCAGAAGCATCAAAAGAGACCTTCAGTGGAGAAAGGAGTGGGGCCTGAGGAGAACAACTTTGAAGAACACCAAGGTCGCTTGAAGGAAAGAAAGGAGGGGGGGAGGAGGAGGACACAGATCCCAGGTTCCCCTTTTGCAACCCGTGGTGAGAGCCAGGTCGACTGCCTGCAGCCCGTAGAGTTCACTGGTGGGGCAGGACCACATGAGCAGTGGCAGCCCCTGAAGAAGTCGTGACTGCGGGCAGTGTGTGCTGGAGCAGTTCATGTGTGAGAGAACTGTGACTGTGGGCAGACCCAGATTGGAGCTTTGTGGACTTGGGCTGAAGCAGTTTTGTGCATGAGGGGAAACTGCAGCTGTGGGCAGACCCGTATTGGACTTGTGAGGGCTTTTTCTCCTGTGGAAAGGGCGCCACACGGAAGCAGAGAGAGAGGCTGGGCAGAGGCTTCCCTACCCCGAAGGTTCACATGGCACAAACCAACTTCGACCACCACTCCCATCCCCCTGTGCCTCAAGGCAAAAGGGTGGAGGGGGGAGGTGAAGAAATGGGGAGCAAAGCTGAGCCTAGGAAGAAGGGAGGAGTGGGGGAAAGGTGTTTTGACTTTGAGATCTGGTTGTATCTCCCATTGTTCTACTCTGATGTTGGTAATAAAATCATTTTATTTTTAATCCTTATGATGAGTGTCTTTTAACTCCTGACTTTTTTAAGTGGCGAGAAGCCCTCCCAGTCCTTATTTTGACTAGCCCCTCTTTTAGGGTATCATGGGGCTCAGTTATGCACTGGACCTAAACAACGGCATGCTGGACTTTCGGGAGCTCCAGATCAATACTTTTTAGTGTGGTCTTATCTTGAGCAAAATAAATTTGTTAGAAAATAAAATGCAACAGAGAGTGAAGTGCAGGTTGTCAAGAAATGTAAAGGAGGGTCCTTGGTAGTCCTTTGAGGAGGACATGACACATTACAGAATTCAGATGCCCAATCTCTTGCTAAATGAACCAGACCTCCTGTAAACTCAGAGTATGGTGTTCAGCCCAGACCAAGAAAGATCAATCCCACAGCAGCTTAAATACAAGGTAAATGGATTATCTGGCCAACACACCATTTCACATGGTGCTGGCTCATCTTCAGTTGGCTTCTAACATGTGACAAAGCATGGGCAATATATTCTAGGATGGCAGCATAACATCCTGCACAACACCTCCAGCATGACCCAAACGGGTTACACAATCAAGTAAAACTAAGTAAATGATCCCTAAAATGGTGGCTTCTTTTACAATTGCTTTGCTAGTTACTCCAGACTGGAGTACCACAGCTTTATCAGCTGATTGCAGGTAAGATCTTTCCTAGATGGAAAAGAAGATGTGTAAACATCTGCCAGGAAAAATGCTATGCAATTTCCCATAAAACTCTTATTTATCAATATTTTAGTCCATGTTTAGCCTGCAGCCCCTTATTCCACGCAATCTTCATTAACTTTTAGTACTCGTGTTATTGCTCACCGAAACCTAAAGCAAAAGATGAACCTGGGCACATAAAACACTTGTACATTTTTATACCTTCTGTGGTGCAGCACTCATAAAAGGAATGTGATTTCTGTTTCTCTGCTTCCCTGGAGGACTTACTGCTCCGAAGAACCCCACCATCTGTTGAAAATACCTTATTTATTACCTTCTTTTATTTGCCTGCATGTAATTCTGAGAACAAAACCAACAGCCCTTTACAAGGCAGCCAAACTTCAAACAGCCGTGGTACAGGAAGCAAACTCCCGTGCAGTGCTCCTGCTCCCAGTGGGAGAGATTTCAATTGCATCCTCACTTGCAAAACCCAAGAGCCGTTTCACTGCCGCAGAGTTGTTATAAATTCATGAGAGCACAGCAGAGATCAGACCAGCGCCTGTCTCGTGTGAACCAGGCGCATCCATGTAAGACTTCTTGAGGGACCATCTCTTAAAGTCAAATACTAAGAAGAGCACGCTGTCGTTCCCTCCTCAGAGGGAGCATGTCCCGTTCTGCCCATTGCTGTTCTCCAGTAATGCAGAAATACCACGTATCAGAGAGAATAGCCCCACATAGCAAAGGGGGCAGGTAGTGGACGGGGCAACTTAAACTCAACAGCACTGGAAGCCATGCAGCACTTGGGCAGCTACTTGCAGTAAATCCTGCAGGGATATTTACTTGTAAAGGCTTTTGGTTTATTTTGGTAGTAATAATGTAAAAGCTGAATTGGTTTCACACAGTTCATTGTTATAATAGGGTAGCAAGAAAAGGAGAAGGGATTATTTGCAGCCCTTCAATACTTAAAGGGAGCTTATAAGAAAGATGGGGACAAACATTTTAGCAGAGTCTGTTGTGATTGGACAAGGGCTAATGGTTTTTAAAATAAAAAAGGGTAGATTTGGACTAGATATAAGGAAGAAATTTTTTTACAGTGAGGGGGTGAAACACAGGAACATGTTTCCCTGAGAGGTGGTAGAGGCCCCATCCCTGGAAATATTCAAGGTCAGGTTGGATGGGGCTCTGAGCAACCTGATCTGCTTAAAGATGTCCCTGTTCATAGCAGGGGGGTTGAACTAGATGACTTTTAAAAGTCCCTTCTGACCCAAAACATTATATGATTATGCTCCCTCCTGTGCCTCCTGTAATTAAGTTAATTTTATCAGGATAACTATTACCTGGGTCTATCCAGCCCTGTGAAGCCCTTTATTTTCATGCATTAGTGAAATATGTTTTAATTCCTCATTATCACTGAGGGAAGTAATATGCAGAAACCCATGCACGCACAGATAATATGTGCACCCATCTTTGCCAGCTGCCTCCTCTACAGAGTTCCTGTACCCTGTGCTGCACTTGAGCGCTAAACAGCCTGCTGATGAGCTAAGCATTTAAATTAAGAATTTTTTGTATCATTACCTGGACTTCATTTATTCTTGATCATTCGCTTCTTAATACAGAAAAATGCAGGAAGAAAGAGCCAGCCAGAGGGCTGTTTTTATCAATAGATTATTCAGTATGCTTTTCCATTCCAAATTTGAAGCCCTTAAAAGCCCTTAAGCTGCGTATTGAATCCTCTGGATGCTTCTTATCTCATCTGCTTCTCCTTGTCTCATTCTGTTAGAGACCCTCCCTGTCAGATAAAGTCATCAGGTCTTTGGATAAGGAGAAGCAATTTCTTTCGCTTGATTAACTGCATGACTTAATGCTATCAGCAGCATTAGGGGACAGAAGCATGAGACAGGCTATCAGGGAATCAAAGTCAGCCCCAGCCACACAAATCTCTGCAGCAGCAGAGCCGTGAGGTTTGAATAATCAATTGCACATTCCTGGGGAGTTTGGCTGCAATAATAAAGATATTTCTTGTGGCTTTCAAAGGAAATCGGTAGATTGACAGTGGAGACAAAAAAAAAATCCTACAGGATCACTTTTTATATTATTTGCAGGGCTTGAGATGGTTAAGGTGCAAATTATTGGCAATCCGGATGTGAAAATCTGTTATTAAGAAAAAACTAGGCTTAATTAACTGCAAGTATTAAAATAAGGAGAGTTCACATTGGCTCTATTCAGATGTGACAGGGCAGAAGAGCATCCATGGGAGAGTGAACTGTCAGCCACCTGGAGCCTGAGAGTCCTCCCAGGCTTTTGGCCCTGACTAATAACTCGATAAGTGCTTCTTAAATCAGTGTGAGGTCTAAGCCAGTGCTGATCTGCTAAATGGCTGTTGGGTGTTTGAAAGAGAGCTGGAAGGTGTTTCAAAGTCCCAGAGAGCAGCACAGTTATGCCAACCAAGGTCCATCAGCACATGTTGAACATAGCATGGCAAAAGCGAAGCTTTCCCAGAGCCCGAGTGAGAGTCATTGCAGCAACAATGCACCCAGCCCTGACAATGCGTTAGAACATCTTCAGCTCATGAACGGCTCAGCTGCAGTGAGCTTCACAAGTTTTGCTGGGGAGGAGATGAAGTGGAGCACACTGGCCAAGTCAGATAAGGCTTTTACTTTTAAATGAAGCAGTTCAGTTCAAATCGCTAATAAATGCAAGCTATTTTTGTACAATGGCTTTCATCAGTCATCTCCAGTACATCAGTATCCACGTCAAAGCTGTCATATGTGGTAGATGTCTCACAAAAGGAACTGGGACTGATAAAGTCTGATAAAGCTCACCAGGGCTTCACAGAAACTCTTGAAATTTGGAGTCCAGGCCAAAGACCCAACTTGGTAAGCTCCTGTCTGAAATTAAAACCTTTGTACCACCTCAGGCAGAAAAGCCTCCCAGAATAAGCATCACCATGGCTAACAAGAGCGTGGAGCGAACTGCAAAATAATTAAACTCATCATCCACCAAGGAAAACCCGACTGATTGCTGTAACTCTGATTAGTCTCTTCCCTTGCTCTGGAAAGCATTAGCATGAGAGCAGAAGATAACCTTGATGTTATAGTCAATATTGAAGCTATCTGTCTAGCAGCATGGGTGAAGTTATTGGCCCAGAAGGTGCTTGGCTTGTTTCATCTGATTGTTACAACCTCTTCCCCTCCTACTGCTGATCTTGCATCTGTAAAGGTGGAGGCGTGGTTTCCCCAAACAAGAAACAAGTCCAGCCTTGGGCACTTCTGAGCAACGGCTGTTCTTCAGGCCTGCTGAGGACACTTCTTCACCCAGCCAGATGGTACAGTAACTTACTCCACTCTCTGCAGCAGCTGCTTGCCAGAGATCAGGACTTTTGGCCCTTCTTTTTTCTATTAATTAAAAGAATTTATGTCTCTAAGTCAAGTCCCATCCTTGCTGTCGTTCAGCCATTTGACAGGAGCATACCAAACCTAATGTTTAGGAAATTTAGATTATATAAAGTTCCCAAATAAGAGATATTCATTATCTGAAGCCCAGCCTCCATGCCTTTTTCTGAGGTGCTCAGCTCCAGCCATCTCACATGCTGCAGGAGGAAGAAATAGGTCTCACTACCCAAGTAGATTAACTCTCTAGAGCCTCTCTAATTAGAGACACCAGCTCCATGCCAAGGAAATGTGCTTGCTGCAGCTTATTTTAGCTCTGCAGTTCTCGCAAACTAGTCACTTTTCTTCTTATGATCTTGTGTAATTGGAAAACAAACTTTTTCTGAATAATGGATGCTCAGAGATACCACTGTTCATGAAGCAATGTATTTTCATGATAAATATAGATCTATAAAATGATATGTTAACAATAACTGAAAATTTTCTCCTGTAAATCACAGAGGCAGAAAACAGCTGAGGCTGGCAGGAGGGCCCCACTCCAACCCCTGCTCACGGTAGGGCCAACTTCAACACCAGGTTGCTGAAGGCTGTGGCCAGTTAAGCTGCGAGTGTCTCCCAGGATGGAGGTTGCACCACATCCCTGGGCCCCTGTGGCAATGTCTGACCACCTTCACAGTGGGAATGTTCTTCCTATCTAAACAGAATTTCACTTGCTGCAAACGACCCCTAGACCCTTGCCCTTCACTGTGTAGCTGTGAAGAGAGTCCACCTCTGTTCTCTGTAATTTCTCATTAGATTACATCACATTATTTTATTATTTGCATCGCTATTTGATGCTCTCCGCATTTAAAGCTTTTAAAAATCAGGCTTTATTTTGTTGTAAACATTACTGGGCAGAATTGGGAAGAGACTCTTTCTCTACACAAATGGCTGCTGTGCGTGAGGATCCCTTCTGCAGAGCAATGCGGTGAATTTAGACCCCCAGCCAAAACCAGCCCTAACAAAATCTCACATTAGCCAAAGGAATGAATATTTTCTAGCTCACCTTTCCACTTGCTTTGAGGGTTGCTCAGTGGTGCTGCTGCTCCTGGGAAGCTCAGCTCATGTCAGCACAGAGCACCATGCCTGGGTCTCAGCAGCAAGGCAGCACATTAGTGAGGATTACTGTGTTGTCCTAACTCCTTTCAAGCTTTCTTCCTTGTACTGGGCCTGAATTCACAAAAGTTCTTGCAACTTGTTTCAACACACACAAAGTGTTGTGCCTGAGGACCTCCATCCATTGCTTACTGTGTAAAAGCAAGAAGTTGTTATTTTTCATTTGAAAAGGGGAATACGTGTTTTCTTCCCTATACTCCATCTCTGACGATGTTGCACAGCCTCATATCCCATCACTGCCTGCCCACCCGGGAGCAGCAGTATCCCATGCACTCAGCCCCTAGGCTGCAGAGGGTTTCAGAAGTTATCAGGCTTTTCTTTCTCTCCCCACCATTTGTTCACTGGCCAATGCAGTAGATGTGCACCCTAACCTCATTGAAACTTAAAATTTTACCTGGCAAACCTCGGGTAAATCCTTCCCAGAAGTTATTTTAGCTCAAAGCCATGCTTAGGTGCAGTCCATAGGATTTGTCGGTCTCAGTCCTCCTCCTGGTGGTGACAGATGTAATGGCTCAGCACCGGGGAAGGAAGGCAAGGAGGAATTGAGGATGGGATGTGCCTGGCTAAAGAGCCATCCCCAGCTCTCCTCAAGGAAAGTCTCCAGATCGACAGCCAAAACACAGTCAAGGAACCAAAGAGGAGCACCTTCCTCCTGTAAATAGTGGCATGGGAGCAGCACAGAAGGGCATCACTGCCATGCCCAAAGCCTGCTCCATAATGAAACAAGCAGGAAAAATCAGGCCAAAAAGCTGTTTTTCTTCCTCCACTGCTGGCTGCCACCAGCTCTGAGCTCCCCGATGTGTAGCCTGGAGCTAGCAGCAAGTAAACCAAGGCACGAGCACACAGCATCTTGCAACAGAGTGCTGAGGAGCCAGAAGATGGAGGTTGAAGGTGTACTGGCATCTCAAAAGAGCAAGCCAACAGCAGGACAAAGCCAACACTTCAGTGTTGTGGAGGAGTCCACCACAGAGGCAAGATTTCCAATCGCCCTGATGGTTTCTCCCCACGCGTTACTTGTGTACCTCAGACATCTGAACAGAAATCAAGAGCTGGGACTTCCCTTGCACCCTTCCCCACAGCCCGATGTGACATCGCGCAGCACACACATCACAAAAATGAGGAAAAAGATGAGAGCAAATCAGAGGTCGATGCAATACAGAGGGATTAATAGAGTTTTCTGTGCTGTTTTTGGATGACATCAAGGGCTCTGCTCTTTGTCTCAACAGCACACAGCAACTTTTGGTAGGTTTTTAATAGAAAATCAGTCAACAGGGATATTTTATTCAATCTGTTTTCTGTTTTGCTTTTCCCCTTCCCCATACTGTCCTGGGAAAAAGTAGCTAGAGGAGTTTCAGCTATTGCCAACCACTGTATTATGGCAGTATAATTTTGGGTAGCCCCAGAGCATTGTTTGAAACCAAAACGAGCACAGGTTATAACTAGACCTTTCACGTCAGCAAATCACAGGTGGGGGAGGTAAAAAACTGATTGCATACCTAAGCACATACACATCCCATCTGAATATCAAACATTAATTTGAAGTGTTAAATGTCCACAGCCCACACATAGCATCCTTCAAACCACAGAGGTGGGAACATCTGAGGTGGGGTGAATAACCACTCAGATGTGCACCTTGTTATCTATTGCCTGCAGATTGAGCCTGGGGGGGACTCATGTCCCATTGCATGGAATAAATGCCAAACCTCAGGTGAGATCAACTCAAAGCCACTACTGCCACTAACAGCTCTGTGAGAGATGATAATGGAGTCTCTTCATCATTTCTGTATCATTTAAAAGTTCAGCTGTTGATTCAAGCAGTCTGTCACATCACAGCATATTGCTCTTCTCTATCTAAAATGGATGGCATAGGGTGAGGAAAACAGTTACTTTCTTCTCCGTTTGAGCTTTACCTCCACAGAAAATGTCCTCCTCCCCCAGACCTTTACACACTGCTCTGAGATGCCACGCACAGGCTGACACTGCCCTTGAAAGAGCTGCCTGGAGCACCAGTTCAGCAGCAGTACCAGAGTGCACAGTGCCTCCTGTAATTCACTATCTACTAATACAACATTATACATCAATCAATAGGTCAGAAGATTTCACCGCTCACTGATTTTGTGGAACCGATTAACTGCATGATAAAGAAGATTAATTTATTACAGGGTCTGCTAGAACACTAATGGTTTGAAAGAGGAAAGAAATTGTTTACTTAGATTTAACAGAGGAATGATTCTCATTTCTGTATGTGTACATATATATATATATATATGTAATAAGATGTAGGAATATATGGACCTCAGTTCCAAAGAACTGCAACGTGGGGAGCTGAGTGGTAAACTTAAACTGGTTTTACCAGCTCCAAGGCCGAGGTGGCTGTGCAGAGTGCTGTGATGCAGACGTGCCCCGTGCATCTGCATCACTCCTGCTCGCACTGCCCACCTCCAGGACCATCCCATGTGTCAGCACAGCTGCTGGCCGGGCTCTGCCAAGCCACGGTGGGTTTTCCTCTTCATTCATCTGTCTAAAAAAAGAGCAGATATTTCCTTTGGGATTTAACCCTGAAGAGCACCCAGCACCAGTGCCGCACGTCATGGTGGATTTGGTACCACCAGCATGAGGAGGGGGAATGCTGACAAAGCAAAGGGGATTGACCCGTGGTGGCAGTGGCTGGGGGAGTGCAGTGGGTGCTGACCCCCCCACCGTGGCTGCGTGCCCCCAAGCACCGAGATGCTGGCAGGTCACGTACGGGGCTTGTAGTACAGCCCAGACAAAGCGAAAGGCACTGCAGCGTGAAAAGATTGGCATCTGCCCAACAGGGCTGCAGCTTAATGGACTGGGTTTAGATACATGTATTTGGACAAGGAGCAATCAATATTGTACAGAACAGCACATACATTGTCTCCAGTCAATTATGTGGCACTCTCCGTTATACAAAATTCATTTTAATGTTACCCTGAAAGGAGGGGGCATGGCAGGTCAGCCAAGTAAAGTGACAGCCGTTGCTATACAACCCAGTCCTCTTTTCTTTGAAAACCCATGTCAATACAGTGTGAATCCTCACAACCAGGCCCTTACAAAGCATGGGTCCACAAAATCCATTAAACCGTTACTCAGTTCATTGCCACTGCTGTTTTCTCTTGACAGCACCACATGTGCCGCTGGGTCTTGGCCACCAGCTACACTCCACACCGAGCACAGCATCACCCCTCCTCACCCAGCACCCACCAGTAACTGCACAGCCCAGCTGGTCCCCTGGGGACTCAGCTCATCCTCCTCTTCCTCCCCAAGCACAGGGAGTTTACAGCAACAGAGATGCCCAAACCGAGCCTGGATACCTGGGTGTCTTCCCTGGTGCTCAGGATCTGGCAATACATTCACCCAGCACAGGGCAGCACGTTATAGAAAGCCACGTTACAGTGCCAAGGTTTCTGCTCTGAGCCAAAGTGCCTGTCCTCAACACAGTGCTGCAGTCTGCCGGGTCACAGCATCCTTCACCTCCCTCTGTGAAATACCATAACCTGCCTTTTCTCCCAACCTTTATCTGTCTCTTCTCTGAGGCTAAAGCTCCCCTCACAGCATCTTCAGCTCCAATAAGTTAGTCTCATACTACCTGGCATCTGTTATAAAACCTCAGAATGCAAAGGAGAAAATCAAACAACTAAAAAAAGCAACTGTTTTAATGACTCACTTTAAGTGCAAAAAGACCCTCAATTGTTTGAAGCCCGTGACTTAAAGGTATGGCTTTTACAGCCAGCTGGCCAGCACAACATGCACAGCTGCAATGCTCTGTGCAGTACCTGGAGGTGCTTCTCTCACCCAAATAACAGGAAATTAATGTTTGCAAAAGGCTTTTGAGCATTCCTAGGCAGGAAGCATTACAGGAGGCAGCAGAATCGGTATTATTTATATAGATCTCATTATTACAAACTAGAGCTCCACACCATCACTGCAATAAAGCGTTACCCAGGAGACCACTGAAAAACCTCAACAAAATCCTGTAATACACTGGGATGAAATAAGAACACAAAAGGAGACAGCCTTTCAGATAATTTGCCATTATCCCTTTAAACGGAGCCGCCTCGACAGATGCTGTGCATCACAGGGGACTGGCACGTCAGCAAAGCACTCTACGACAGCTGCAGAGCTCTCCAAAAGCCACCTTTTCCTTCTCACCTGTATTTCTTGGTTTAATTATTCCCATTTTGTTTTTATACTGATGCAAATATGCCTCTCCTATTGGGGGATTTGGCAGTAAGAAACGCCAGGGAATAACCAGTTTTGCATCTCCATCCAAGGTGGCTCTTTATTTTTATTATTTTTAGGCACAGGCTGCGTGAATGCAGTGCCCCAGGAGCTGGCGAGACGCTGAGGCTCGCTCCACCTCTGCAACCAAGAGATGCACAGTCTGGGGGAGAGGGAAAGCCAATATTATTTGTGCTCTCGCTGAGGGAGCTGCAGAGAGAAGCTTGTTAGTATTGATACAGAAACCCAAAATCAGGCCACTGCAGTCCCTCCTATTTGTAGACACAATAATTCTCCATAGGTGCTTAAGTGAATACAGAACAGACCTTGCACAAAATAACCTCATTCCAGATAGGGATCCATTTCAGAACGTGTGGGCAATTATCAGCATTTGGTGATTTGCAGCAGAATTTTCAGTTGACATCTCAGTTGCCCACGTTAGAGACCCAAGTAGCAGCTGGGCTGTTTCACCAATAAAGGAGGCAGGGAGAGGTTAAACTGAGAGCCTGCAAGGCACAGACACGGCCTGAACTCATCATCAGTCACAGAGCCACCCCTCTCTCCCATCCATCCCTCCTCGGGAAGGGACGCTCCCTCTGGTCAGACACACTGGGGATGGAGCGAGTCGGCACGGCCCCAAGCCAGCAGAGCCACAAGCCAGCCACATTAAAGCCCTCCAGAAGCACCCACAAACTCAGGGCCAGTTAAAGCTGCTGGTTGTCACCAGCAGAATTGTTATATTTTAACTCTCAGAACTGCTGGGACCCAGACCTCTGTCTAGAATAATTTATTTTATTAAAATCTCTCATTAAAGAAACCAGCAGGTTTGTATTACTTCAGAGAATATTACCAGGCTGGAAGGGATCACAAGGATCATTCAGTCCAACCTTTCAAGGTAAAAATATTGTTTAAATGAGCTGAGTCAGCACCCTGTCAACCTGACTCTTACAACTGACCAATGTAGGGGAATTTACCACTTTCCCTGGGAGATTGTTCAATATCTGATCGATCTCATGGTAAAAAAAATTCCTCTGGAGTCCAGTTGGAATCTCTGCAGAAGCAACTTGTGTCCATTACCCCTCATTTTTTCCATGTGACTCCTTGTGGAAAGGGAGTCTCCATCTTCTTGGTGCCATCCTTTATGTACTGGTGATGATAAGGTCCCCCCTAAGCCTTCTTTTCCCAGGGCTGAACAGGTCCAGTTTTCTCAGCCTTTCTTCATAAGCCAGGTCTTCCAGTGCTCTGATCATCCTCATTGCCCTTCTCTGGACCCTTTCCAACCTGTCCATATCTTTTTTTTATAGCAGGCACCAAAATTGGACACAGTACTGAAGGTGTGGTCTGACCAGTGCTGAGTAGAGAGGGACAATGACTTCTTTGTCTCTGCTGGTGATGTCCTTTTTAATGCAACCCAGCATCCTGTTGGCTTTCTTTACAGCTGCAGCACACTGTTCACTCATGTTGATCTTGTCATCCACCAAGACACCCAGGTCCCATGCCACAGGGCTGCTCTCTAGCCAGGTGGAACCCAGTCTCAGAGGCATTTTTGGATTATGTATTCCCAGATGCAAGACCTTACATTTGTCCATGTTGAACTTCATAAGGTTCCTGTTAACCCACTCCTCCAGTCTGTCCAGGTCTTCCTGGAGGGTTGCTCTCTTTTCTGGAGTGTTAACTACTCTACTCATTTTGGTGTCATCGGCAAACTTCATGAGGGAGTTCCTTACCCCAACATTCAGATCACTAATGAAGATATTAAATAACATCGGGCCCAATATTGATCCCTGAGGGACCCCACTTGTGGCTGGTTGCCAGTTAGAGAATGAACCATTTACTACCACGCTCTGGGTACGGCCCATCATCCAGTTCCCCACCCACTGCACAGACCACTTATCTACATTGTAGTTTGTCATTTTTTCGAGGAGGAGGCTGTGGGGGACCATGTCGAAAGCCTTGGAGAAGTCCAAGTAGACAACATCCACCACTTACCCCGCATCAACCAAATGGGTCACTCTGTCACAGAAAGCAATCAGATTTGTTAAACATGATCTGCCTCCGGTCTATCCATGTTGGCTTTTTTCACTCACAAGTCCCAGTTTACTGGTGATGTTACTCAGGAGGATTTGCTCCATAATCTTCCCAGGGATCAACATGAGGCTAATGGGCCTATAATTACCTGGGTCCTCCTTGGAACCCTTCTTGTCTATAGGGGTGACATTAGCCTTCTTCCAGTCTTTGGGCACATCTCCTGATCTCCATGACTTCTCAAAGATTATGGAGAGCGGCCTCGCAATGACATCAGCCGCTCTCTTAGCACCCACAGGTGGATGGCACATGGCCCATTGATTTATATGGGTCAAGCTCCTGTAATAGTTGACACACCAGCTTTTCCTTCACTGGTGGCAGGTCTGCAACTGCTTCAATATGGATAGTCGTCATTTCTGTGGCCTGAGACCCAGCAGTGCTGGTAAAGACAGAGGTGAAGAAGGTGTTGTTGGTGACAAGTTCACCTCTTCTGTTAAATAGTGGGCCAATATTCTTCTGTTTCTGCCTGCTGTTAATATATCTGAAGAACCCTTTCTTGAAGTTTCTGACATCTCTGGCCAATTTCAGTTCAAGCTGAGCTTTTGCTTTCCTAACTGCATCCCTGCATGCCCTGGCAACGCCTTTGTAACTTTCAACAGGTGATGTTCTACTTTTTCATCTCTGGTACATTTCCATTTTCATTCTGAGCAGGCCCAAAAGCTCACAGTTAAGCCAAACTTCTTACCAAACACACAAGGACAAGTTGCCCAAGGAAAGCCCTGAGCCAACTGTTAACACATTCAAAAAATACAGAAAAATCCATCTGGGGACTATGGATAAAGCTCAGTATAAGCCAATATTTATAAATAAATGGTGTACTGGGGAACAAAAGGCCAGCTAATCTGCGTATCATCAACCATGGAAGATAAAATGCCAAATAAACCAGGTGTTTTTGGTTGCATCAGTATTTTGTTTGACAGAGATCTGAGCCTGAAGCAGACTTCCATGGGCAGTAGATTTTCAATCCAAAAGTGTTTTATACAAAATAAAGGTACCCAAAATTATTTCAAAACTAGTTAAGCAATAAGTACTACATCATAAACAGACAAATAGCCAAATAGTTTCTGCCCTTGATCCAATCCTATTCAGTACATTACTCAATTATCTGGGAAATACACAAAACCATTACTGATACAGTCTGTGCCTGGTGGTATTTGGTACCAGGAACTGCATTGTTGCTGGGAACAGATCTGGAAAGTGGGATAATATCAGTTTATTTGAGCAAAGTGCTCTGAACAGCTGCAAATGGCACATTGCCTGTCTAAGGACCAAGCGCACAGATCATGCCAATAACACGGACGACAGTATTTTGGCATCAGCTTTTAAGAAAAGGAAATGGAGAGACTCATACAGAACCAGCCGCACATGAACTCCTCCTGTGATGCTGTTATTAAGAGGGAAGAAGCAATCTAGGGCTACATAAACAGGAGATTTACAAGCAAGTGCAGGAAAATGGTGTTATTTTGGCATCCAGTATCCAAGATACCATTGCTAAATGCTGCGAGCAACTCTGGTGACCGTATTTCCAGGATAGTCTTGAAAATATATGAAGGATTCAGAGAAGACTCTGAAGTTATTTTGGCTCTGGAAAAAAAGCCTGATAGTAAGAGGCTTTCGAGGCTCAGGCTATACAGTTTTCGCAAGAGGTGGTAGGAATAATTCAGCCATGGTCTACAATTACCTCCGAGAGGAAGAAACTCTGATAGCATGTGGCTGCTAGCCCAGCCAAAACAGATACATTGCAGAAGCGGTAAATGAAGCAAATATTTTAAAGCAGGGGGAAAGCAGTCACTGGAAGCACAGCCCTGGAGCATGATTGACTTCACTCTGCTCAGCGAGAAGCATGGGTAACCTGCTACGAAGCCCACAGCAGAAGGTGCAGGCGGTGTTTGGGTGTGCAAAGTGGCACTGTCTGCCTTGGACACCTGAGTGAGGCGGGCACCAGGGGTCCTGCAGGTGAGAAACCCCCCCCAGTCGTGCTTAAATGCTCTCCCCAACTGCCCCATCTGTGGCTCATGTGCAACTATGACCCTTAAAAGTACCAGAAATTAGGTTAATAGCAACAAGAACGCTTCTGAGAGAATAAAAGCAAAGGATGCTTCATGGAGAGTACCTGGGGAGCTGCCAGCTCTAACTGTCTGCCAGGGTCATTTGCAACACAGAGGACAACTGAGCTCTTTTGGGGTTTATTCCTCTATGGGGATGCATGAACAACACAAGGACATGCCTGCTAAATCCATCACAGAATGCAGTGGATTTTAAAAAAGGACACTGCCTCCGACTGAAAAGCATCATGCAACGACTGAGCTGTGCAGCAGGAAAAGGGTCCTAAGAAAGTGTCAGAATTCTCCTGCAGAAAACTCTACTGGGTCAGCGCAGATTGCCTTAGAGAGCATCAAGGTTGCAAGGTAAAAACAAGCCTGACAAGGATAGGGAACACGGCTATGGAGCTGGCACGCTGCAAACTTCACGTGACCTACACCATCACCATTGACAACAACGCAGCCCCAGACAATATTCATGAGTCACACACATAAGCATGTACATGCCTAACCTCAGCTCAGGCTCCTGGAAAATGCAGCCAGGTTCAAGTATTGCTCAGTGGGGGTAGGGTCAGTGCCCTCCAAAGTCTTCACAGCCTCTTCCCAGGACCACAGGGCTCCACGCAACCCCAGCAAACCCACCACAGAGAGGAGCAGGACAAACCCCCTGCCTGCTGCCTGGGAGCAGGTCAGGGCTCCCTCACCTCACCTGCAGCTGGAAAATGGGCAGATACTGATGGAGCCTGGGCTGAAGGCAGAAAACCTAGAGGGAGTCCATGATGAGATGATGAGGAGACTGGAGCATCTCCCATAGGAGGAAAGACTGAGAAGAGTTGGGGCTGGTCAGCCTGGAGAAGAGGAGACTGAGGGTGAGATCTCATTAATGCTTATCAATATCTAAAGAATATGGGTCAGGAGGATGGGACCAGACCCTTCTTGGTTATGCCGAGTAACAGGACAAGGGGCAATGGTCACAAACTGGAACACAGGAGGTTCAACCTAAACATGGGGAAAACTTCTTTCCTGAGGGTTGGCAGAGCCCTGGACCAGGCTGTCCAGAGCGGCTGTGGAGTCTCCTTCTCTGGAGACATTCAAACCCACCTGGACGTGTTCCTGTGTGATCTTGTCAGGGTGACCCTGCTCTGGCAGGGGTTGGACTGGGTGAGCTCCAGAGGGCACTTCAACCCTTGCCATGCTGTGACTTTGCAATACTCTTTTCTGCAAGTCCTCCACTGGGGTCAGGTTATGATGCACGAGCAGAGCACGGGAGGACTCATGACGCCTTTATGCCTAATTATACATAAAGGAGCTGCCCTCATCAGCCGCATGGCTGTTGTGCTGTCCAAATCACTCACATCACAAGCTGTGCATATGTGAGAGCTGGTGGAACTCCGCATGAGGCCAAATTAAAAGGAAGGGAAGAAAAATCCAGAGTGACGAGGCAATGTTTCACATGTCAGAACAGCAGCTTTAATTCAACTCTGGAATTTGATAGAAAGCTTTGACTAAAAAGAAATAAAGGTTGGCACTGCAAAAGAATATATTGTTAGTAACGGAGTTCTGTAGCATGAGATCTTTTCCAGGCAAAAAGTATTTGTTACAGTAAAGGATCTAAAAAGTTCAGTATTCATATAAGAACCCTTGTGCATCCAGAAAATAAGAGAGTTCCAAACAAATTAGGTCTAAAACAATCTCTGGAAAAAAAAGACTTCACTTTCAGTTAAGTTTCCCTATACCCTGCCCTCTCAAATCACTGCAAAGATCATCTGTACAGTCCCAGAAATCTCATCATCTCTCTGTTCTTGTCATAAATTCAGCTGTGTTTCTTTGATAAATTACATCCCTTTCTATCATAGTATTTCTTTACTAAAAATTACAAGCCAGAATTCTTCTTAATTGAAGCCCAGACCAGAAAATTGGATTTATATATATATATAATTGGAATGCATATAGTATAAATATAGTATAAGCACACCTAGATGGGATCACGATGTGCCGTTACGAAATCAGCATTACCATTTCTATAACTCTTCAAGAGCCTATTGTGATATGTGATTCGTGTATTTTCAGGAGCTGTGCTTGTCACCCAGAGCTCTATACCACCTTCATTTTTCTGGTTAAACTAATTTCATTTAATTTTTTTAGTTTGTCTACACAATAAATTATTCTGGAAGTTACTCCTGTGCAGATGCCATCAGTTTGGAAATAAATGTTTTATCGTTTTAATTTAGCTTTATCCATATGCTCAGAACTCTAAACATTTCCCTTATTCCAGATGAGGAAAGCAAAGAACAACCCAACCAGCAAGCCTGACTCCAGCCCACACAATGGATCAGTCCAAACATCCTAACACTGGTGCAGCCTAAGGATGCACATACTCCATTGACACCAATGTTCATAACTCCAGGCCTATCCTGTGCTCATGCTGCCAGTGATGTTATTTTTTATTATTATTTAGGTTTGTTACACTAGGCAAATTTCCCACCCTTTCCATGTAAAATATAAACTCACAGATCACATGGAATTAGAAAAAGCCTTCACAAATTTCCACCATCTTCTCATCTGGGGAGCAATGAATTCAGAAACCAAACTTTCTCTGCACTGATTGAGTGCATTAACCAGTGACTTTATTGGGGCAGTTTTAAATATATGAGACTGCGCTGTCGTCTTCTGACCCTTTGAACAGTTACCCACCGACCCAGCCTTATTCAAAATTTAGCATTCTCTCACATGCAGCCCGCACCTCTGCACACACATTCTTTTCCAAATAGTTGCTCAAAATTGCTAAGAATGCTGAAATATATAAAACAAAAATTGCTACTTAACAAAAAATAAACCATAGTGGAAAAACTGTTTCTAAAACAGCAGCAGATTCCAAGGAGCACTGTACATCCTCAGCACATCCTTGGTGACGCAGTGGTGATGTGGGCTGATGCAATCAGACACGTGCCTTTGCTGAAACTTCGAAGTAAAATAAAAAACACTGTGGCACTTGAGCTCTGTATGTCTGTTATCAGCCTGATAAGGGGAAAATCTTCCTCTTCCCCCCACCTGCCAGCGCCACAAACCTGGCTCAGCATCACAGTTGTGGCTTCACCGTGCTTCTTTCCATCCACCTCCACTCCCATTGCTCAGCACCACCCCCTAACTGAACTGCCCTCTAAGAAAGCACCTTTTTTTGCAGGTTTTTAAGTCAAATTAGTTCACAGCATGGCCAGCAGCACTGATGCATCAGGAGGTGGCAAAAGGGAGGGACAGGCAAACTTTGACTTTCCCAATATTCACCTGTAATCCCAGCACCGGCTGGGATTGTATTCCTTGCTTGCAGCTCAAATGCCACAAACTTGGCTTTACTGGATAAGGTCCTTCATAACAAACATGTTAGTTGTGCATTGGCATCTCCAGCCAAGGGAAGAGAAAACTGTACAACCACCACCCCAGGCAGCTTCTTCAGGAAAAGCTTCTCTACGAGACTTTAATTTTACATTAATTTACTTAAAATCAGTTCATGCTGTACAAGCACGTGGGAAACACGCCATTAAAGAAAAGCATAGAGACAGTAACCAAACTGTTCATTTTCACATGGTTAGGCTGATTTTTGCAATAACCTGTGTGAAAAGTGGGCAAGCTCTCAGCCTGCAAAGCCGCTGAGCACACACAGTAGGATGGGCACCAAGGCATGGGCTGACACATGGACCAGGGCAAAGTCTTCTGCACCAAACCCAAGGCTGCCAGAGCTGCCCCGGCCCCACAAGCGATGCACGGGTTCATCCTTCCTTTACAAAGAGCAATCTGGGGACTCGGTGCCCAGGCTCAGTCACAACCGTAGGTAGGGCAGGCTGCAAGGCAGGAACACGTAGAGCAGCCCCAAAAGCAGCCCCGTGGGAGACAAGCAGCGAATTCAACTTGTTTTTCCCAGCCAGCAAAATTGAAAACCCAGCCAGGAGCTTTATTTAAAAAAATAAAATGGAAATAAACTTCAGAATGATGTTAACTAAAATTTTCTAAAATAAAACTTCCATTAAAAGGGAGGCTGCAAGCAGATTATTTCTGAAGCTGCTGCATCCTTCCCAGCCCTCGCAATCTGAACCCCACAAGGAGCCGCTGCATCCCCCTGCTCCAGCCCTGCTCCTTGCTCCTGTTACAATAAAATGGAGGGATCATTGCCTGTAAAGATGGGCTTGCCGGGAGACCAAGCTCCTAACAATCAAGTCGCACTGTCAGGTTAATTAACACGTAAATTAATAAATGCTTTGCACGCGGTAGTACAAGGCACAATTGTGGCCCTCCTTGACACAGCACAGAAGAAAGCTCACAGGGATGGAAATGAGTAAAGCACCAGGAAGGACTTTTTGCTGTATCTATGGTCCACAATGCAGCTGGTCTCAACAACCGAAACAAATTTTAAAAATTTACCGTGTTCCTATCCTAGCATCTATTTCTTAATTTAAGTCTTCTACTTAAAAAGTTGGGACATATTATCCAAATATTTCCAGATTGGGCATCTAAACTGTATTTCAACCACACTTCTTCTGGATCCAGACCACAGCTGGGAACCACCACACAGCTCCACTGGGGTCAGCCCCTCCACTCCAACAGGGAGTGCCACCACATCAGGAGAAACCAGTACATCTGCAACCACCCTGCAGCCCACTTGCACCAAGGCAGGTCTTTGGATGACGACAACTTCATCCATAAAAATATTTATTTCTTAAAATTCTTTCCATTAATTTATGAAGAACTATGAATTAAATACATCACTCAGAAGAAACCTAGAATGAGAAGCCAAAACATGTCTTTGTTCAAACTAATAAGCAATTCCACTCAGTTGCCTGAAATTTTCTCAAGGCTCTTTCTTACCTGAAGATGGCACAATCATAGAAAATATTTGAATAAACTTATTGTTCTGCATGGAGAAAAATCAAAAAGATCTTATCAGTACCACTGAGCCAGTCTGCCAGAAGAAAAGCTATGGAGGACATGAGACAAAAAAACCACTCTAATCTTTTGAGACAATAATTTCTGCCTTCAAGGGACTTCTGGGAAATACCACAAAAAGTCTCACCAGGAAAGCCCTGTAAACATTAACCTTGCCACTGGGCCCCAGCAGGTTTTTGGTGTGACAGATCACTGTCAAATGCTCCCTTGGTT
>NW_010195547.1:91289-99240 GCF_000695765.1 Mesitornis unicolor
GCTGGGACAGCAGACAAACACAAAAACCTATTTCTGTCATAAAAGGAGCACAGGTTCAAAGTGTGCTCCAACTCTTCACATAGGTAACACCATCTGGAGCTCCGCCACCTCCTTACGCACTGCCAGAATCCTGAAATTCCTCTTCTCCCCATGCGAGCAGCTCCTCCACGGAGCCTGGGGCTATTTTTGGTGCTCCACCACAGCATGCCCAGGTCACCTGTTACGCACCCCCCATGTGCTCCATGTCAAGGCAGGACAGCTCCATCTGGTTACTCACATCCTGTGTGAACAGCCCTGTGGTCCATCCCGTCACACATCCCAACCAAAAGGACAAGCAACAACCCACTGGGACCATACCCATCCCCTCTGCCCTCATCCCTGCAGGGCAAGCAGCCCAGGAGATGGGGTATAGCAGCCAGAGACAACAGATTTTAAAACTGTTCAAACCACGGTGAAGAAGATGTGAGGAAAGAGCGGGTTCACATGAACCCACCATAAACCATAGTTATCAGAGTATCTGTTAACTTTAGTAGCACCAAGGAATGCAGCTGAGGTTTTGAGCTGCAAGTCAAAGAGTTATCTGAAGGGTAACAGGGTTTGGAAGGATGGCGAGAGAGGAAGGGTATATACATGTAGACAGGTAGGCTTTTTTTTGTCACATCCTTGATCAAGGGACATCAGAAGTAGCAAGTTTTTAAACCATTATGTAATTTTATTTATGAAATCTTCCAACTCGCACAACACTCCATCCTCTTCTACTTTGTCTTAGCAGTAGCAGACCTTGAGGGCAACGATTTGAAGGACAGGGCAGCAGCATTATAAAATTGTGTCCCAGAGCTCTTGTGAGCCCCGAACAGGCAACAACTCTCTGGTGAACACAGGGCAGCAAACAAGGCCAATGGGTTCTGCAAGCTGAACCAGTGCAAATCAGCAAGAAATAGCTGGGTACATGGCACCGCCGGCACCAGAGGTACAGGAATTAAAGGGAAGGAGAACTTCAGGAAACACATTCAGACAGGTGGGAAATCACACCAGCGATGAGTAAGAGCAAAGGAAGGGAAGTGACGGAGCAGGAGTGAGACAGCCATGCAGACACCATCCCCTGAGCACCACGTGTGGGCATCCAGGGCAGCACCACAAACTGGTGAAAATGGACATTGGATTGACAGACCCAGTGCTGCCCCAATAACTGCCACCCAGCAAAAAGCTGCTCACTGAGAACATCTAAGCAATGCGTACTGGGGATTTGTACTGGGATAAGGCCACAGCCAAGTCCCCCTGCAAGGGCGCCTTTGCCATGCCCATGTCCAGCTTGGGGTGCTCTTTGAGCGCCACGTGAAAGATAAATGAATGACCAGCGGTCAGAGACGGCTCCATTAGGGCAAGCTCCTAAGAGACATACAGAGAAATATCTCACCTCAGGTTCCCCAGACACCATTCCCAGCACTGATAACTCAAATTAAAAGGAGCCTTACTGCAAGCAAAGGCCACTGACAGAGCTGAGCCAGATTTAGCAAACGCTGATGTCAACACTCAGCCACATAGATCCCCTTGCAGGCAAGGGCCATATTGGTAGAAAAAAATATCCCTTCACCAGCACATGCTAAGGAAAGGAGCCCATCAGGTAGTTATATGATGTACTCATCACCTTTCATCCCAATCAGGCCAATAAATGGCACAATTTTAAAGTAAGCTATTTAGGGAATCACATACACGTGTTGCATGTGCACCCTGGGCATCCCTGGATCTGCTTGGCCAAAAATTACGGTGCTTGATTTCCTCACAGGCTGAAGTCTATGCCATGAACTCAGACCATTGGAAAGATGGCACCAGCAGTATGCTGCTTCTACTAGGAATGCTGGCACTTAATTGTTGTTTAAAACCTCACGTTGCTGTTCCCAGCGCCTCACTCGCTCATCACACTTCTACCTCACTGTATTTTCCCCTGGTGATTTTAGCACATCCCAATATATCCCTTTCTCATCCTCTCCAAACTGCCTTTACCACATCCTGCTTTGTGTTTGGTGCCCCCAGACATTTGTCTTACTGCCTGAGAATAGCCACAAAAATAAACTTGTAGAAGGCAATAAAGGTCCCAGAGCTCATGAACTCTAAAAAACTGCATTGATGTCACTTCTTTCCCCCGTCTCTCCTCCCTTTGCTTTCCTGCCCATTCACACAGCCAGAGTTTGACAAAATTACAACTAAAGATGCAGGCTCCTGTCTGTGATTGCTGAAACTTTATTCTGCACGTTCATCTGCAAGAGGCTTTTCCAGACCACAGAGTGCCATCTAGATGAAGGAAAGGGGATTTGCTGCGAGTCAGCCAGCTGGAGATAATAAATCCTTCAGGGATGCAGCACAGAATGCCTACAAGATGCTTTGCAGAACAGCTCTTTGCAGACTGCAGATGTTTTGTGGCAATTTTTTTTTAAAGTACTAAAAATTCTCCTGTGGCTGAGTGGACAATGCTCTCAAATGCTTGTGGGATGAGATGAGAGCCCTTTTAGTTTAGAATTTTAATATTTATGCATTCTCAGAGAGAAACATTTCTTTTTTTTTCCAGGCCTTTAAGGGTTCACCTGTTTCTAATGGACACCAAGCCTGGACAATTTTGAATCTGGGTTTCCAACAAACTCAAATTAAAGGACAAACGTGGGTGGGCAAAACTGGACCTGCATGAGGCCCTACACAAAACCATTTTTTTGCATACGTGCAGGTATTTGCCTATGGGAAGATATCAGAAGGCATAGGCTTTACCAACAGTTTTAGACAGACTGTCTATATCATGTTTAAACTGAAATTTCTTGAAGATAACTATGGATACACAGCGGCAGTAAGAGGGGACAGTGCTGCCCCAAACCTGTCGAGCAGCGACAAGGAACCACAGAACATGTACATCTCCTGTGCCAAGGCGGCAACCACACACATAGAGACTGGGCACCTTAGTTTCTGTAAAAAGCAGTAAGAAAAGTGCAGGGAAGCCTGTCCTAACTTGTTACTCTTCCCTCGCACCAAGCTGTGTGTGAGGGCAGATCATCGAAGGTGCTGACAACCCCACAGAAACACCAGCGGCTCTGCAGCCCTGTGAGAACAACGCTGGAAATGCAGTGACCTCTTACACACGCTTGTGCAAGGCGAGATGAGCAAGGACTGAACACACCTTGACCAACTGGGAGGTGCCTTCTGGTTTAGATGACCCAAAGGTGATGCTGTGAAGGTCACTGAAGAGGATGGAATCCTCACTGAGCTGCTCAGGGCGGGAATGCAGCCCTTGCTACCCCACCACCTTTGTTAAACCCAGCATGGAAACCAGCCCATTGCACCTCGCTGGCTCCCCTCGGTCCAGCTCTCCCCCTTGCGAGATCACCCTCAGTTCAGGGAAAAATTCAGCTGAAGCCAGAGCAGGGGTGGCAGCAAGCAGCACGGATGTGAATCGTTTTTCTCCTGGGCCCATGTCAAAACTCGACCTGACAGATTCATCATTTAAACTAAGCAGCACTGAAATGGTCAAACAAGGTCTCATATCCTGTATTTAAAAGACAGGCTGCTGCAGCACAAAGCCGCCCTCCAGAAGTGCAATGCTTTCTTTGGAAGTTATAAAAACTATACACTAGCACAGCAATGTCATAAATAATAGAACCTGGTAAATAATGCAAATAAAACATTCTTCCTTCCTATTTTTCATGTTTCTAAATCTATTTCCTTCCGTTGCAGTCAGAATCTTTCTGTTTTGCCTTTCACAAACCTTCACATGGTGCAGAGAAACTGCCAAGGGACTTGGGAGAAAAAGGAAGGGGCTGATGGCACCTGTGTCTTGTCCTCCTCCCTCTGCCACACTCTGACAGCCTCAGGAAGCAGGGGCTGGGTTTGGATTCAGAAGCTCTCCCAGCCTGTAATTATGCCAACAGCTTCACAAGAGCTTTACTTTGGGTCTAATTAAGACTTATTAGAGTTGAAAATAAACAGAACTTGGTTCTTTCTAACACAATAGACCCTTTAAATGTGCAAAGCAAAAGGATGAAAACAAAAAAGGATGGAAATTAAGAAGAAAGAGGTGTGTGCCCAGCATTTTTGACTTGATTTGGCTTCACCAGCACCACCGTTGTTGATGGTAGGACCGCGGCCAGGGGGATGGAGCCTGACCCAGCACTCCTCACTCTCTGGGTAGAGGCCACTTGCTAATGCCTTCCCAGCACACTGTAGGGTGAAGCTGTGAAGCAGGAGGGAAATTCAGTGTTTCATGGTTTCTGCTGGCGGGGGGAAGGCAGGAGGAGAGGCAGCACACACTGGCTCTTGGGGTGAAGGGTTGCATGCCTTTACAGCCACAGGAGAGACCGCCACGACCTCAGCTTCCCTGGACAACATGAATGTCACCTTAGTTTGTGTATTGAATACCTAATGTGGGTGCAAAAACAAGACACTAAATCAGAGTTTTTTAAAAAACCACTCAAGAGCTGTAGAGACACCAGCAGACGAACTTGTTGATGCTAAATGGAAAGGGGCAGAGTGCTATTCGGTGTAAGTGTGTGCCCAGCAATTCAGCCCCAACCCTTTTATTTCCCTATCTCCAGGGACACAGACAATAAATGCAGTTCAGTCACCCATTTCCCAGGCTCTCGTCTCATATTGGGAGCATAAGATGCCTCTGAGTGGGCAATACAGTCCTCCCAGCGGTGTGGTGCCAGTGCCCTCTCCTGTTCAGCACTCTCCAGCTTCCCCACTCCTTCCACTGCAGCCCTGCCTGCCTTCGATTGCTGCTGCGAAATATTCCCAAACAGCCTGGCTCCCTGCTACCCACTCATAAAAAGTGGTATTTATAAGGTTAAAGAAAAACGCAAAAATGCTGCAGAACTTACTTGGACACTGCATCCTCTTCACTGCAGTCCAGAAAAAATTATCACTTTAATTGGCCATTTAGGAAGAAATATCCTCAAACTCTCTCATGCCATTAAGTACAGCAAGTTTGGGTCTTCCCTCCAAAGCACATCTTCAGTGACATTCAGTTTTACTTTCTGTGGCTATAACAAATTCCAGCTGCTGCCAAATGTATCACAAAGTCACAGAGGAAGAAACCAAAGCCAAAGGGGAGTCGTTAGCGGGTCCGACATCAAGGAATTTTATGCTCCCCTTATACCTGGGCTATTTTCTGGATTTTTCACATCATCACTTAATTACAGCAGCACAGATTCACCCTCATTTTACCACAGTATCAAAAAGCAGTGGTGATGGTACAAAGTTAGGTTATCCCGAGGATTTCTGAAGGTGAGCTCTGACGCAGTTGCTTTCTGCTCTGATACTGTCACCCATCCTAAAGCAACTAAAGGAATCAAAAGAATGAAAATAAAACTTTTCTTTTGTTTTGGAATATCCCTAACAGGACAATGTCCCTCAGATGACTTAGGATGGGCAAGATATCAGGCCGAAGTGGGGAAATAAACCCCAAATCCCAAAACAGAAGGAAAAAAATAACCTAACCCAGACTTGTTACTGATACATAAACGAGGGAACTTTCCTTTCCTCTTCTGAATCGCCGCTGCCTGGAGTTATGCTGCAATGTGGAAATTTCAGCTGCCAAGCCACTACAATAAACATTTACAACTCGTGTTTGGAGAGAACTGCTTGCAAGAATGTCACTTAATGGCTCAAACCTCAGAAGACAAATAGAAAGAACTCAAAACTCCCCCAAAATGAACTCAGCTGATGAAGTGCTCTGGCAGTGTCTGACACCCAGCTCCAACCAGCAGCTGCAAAGCAGCTCTTACGACACTCTCACTATTTCAGTGTTCTCACCATCACCAACAACAACCAGCAACGGGCAAACACAGAGCCTCCGTGACTACTGATGGGCAACCTCACATGACACATTAATTCCTTACATTTCTCCTATGCTGTTACAAGTAAAATTAACAGGGTCAGCCAAAAATTCATAACTAAAATATTACCTAGCAAGTCAGCAGCAATATTTCTATAGTCTCCCTTGCTTTGAGAGTTGTAGTAACCTGTAGAGTAGCATAAATTAATTCTGCTTTGTGTTCTGCCAGTTCAAAACAACAAATACAGCTGCTCTGTTATCAGCTGCCAAGTTTCTTACCACTATCTTTTTATCAACCTATTTGCTGGCAGCCAAGACCTGGCATGGGGTTCACCAGGGGGCCCCACTCCAGCACAGACATCACTACAGGGCAGGAATCCGTGGGGCCACACCACAGCTTTGGTCTGAGGGGTAACACCAAGGTCCAGCCCAAAAGCAAAGCTCGTAGCACAGAGCAAGGATGCAAAGGGCTCAGATGGTAATACCCAGGAGTTACCCACAGCTCCTCACACGCAGATTTTGACATCTCTGATTATCTTCTGCAACTCAAGTCTGAAAAGAAAACTGATTTGTCCCAGTTTGGAGATTCACATAAAAACCATCAGTATGCCATAGTTTTTCCAATGACAAATTTTGGTTTTCATCAGTTCTTCACGTAACATATGTTCACACAGCACTAATTAGGACCAGATGTGGAATTTGCTGGAAGCCAGTTGGGAAACAGGGAGATTTGTCCAGAAACAGGGTTTGGAACTGTTAGAAAGCAAGGGGAATGTTGCACCAAAATAAACTCAAGTTTAGGAGATACTAAAGGTGTTTCTATACCATAAGGTGGGTTGGTTGGAGTCTAAAATGACTCTCGTGCAATGACTTGTGGCTGTAACTCCAAACTCACAGTAGCCCTACAACATTTTGGAAAAGCCCGTCAATGGACTTCCATATCCACCATCTGTGGATGCCAGATGGATGTGCAAGCAGGAAATGTTCCATATTTCTGAGAAAGTCAGTTCCAAAGTAAAATACAAAGGGAAAGCTGTACATTCAGAAGCCTACCTGCATTGAAGTGCATCTTCATCAAACCAGACAGAGAAAGTAACTCCTTTATATCAAAACCACCAGGTTTGGAGTCTTCTGGCCTGAAATAGCAGCAACTGAACTGGGAGCTTCCTCAAGCTGGTTCATGTGTGTTAACTGTGGGCATCCCCTATGGGGTACCAGCAAGGGCGTAACCCAGGCGAAGATGGAGCCATCCATCTAGGAGGTGATGCAGACCGTGAAAACAGACGTCGAGGGTGGACACATTCCCTGCAGATGAGGTCCCACTGCAGCTCTACATCAGCCAGTGCAAAGGAAATTCAGAGCACTGCCACCTGGGTCTGTTGGAAACCCACTCCACAATTCTTCTCCTTTAAGCTCTGCACAGGTGCTAAGGGAGGCTGCTGAAGGTTTCCTTCTCTGTGGGACACAAACATTATTTAATTAATGACTTTAAAGCCATTTGTGGCACAAAAGGCCTCTCCTGAAATTTCTAGTCACAGCTGATGCCTGTGGGTAACAGCCTGCTTTTCTCTGTGAAATCACTGCTGCCACTCAGCATTTTCCTTCCACCTTTCTGTAAGGAACACGATTTCCAGCCACATGCTCTGGGCGACTTTAAGCAATAATTACCCCTGCAAAAGGACACCTACACTTAGCTCAGGATAGGAACCTGCTGTGGTACAGCACCACTGCCACATCATCATCCTTTGTGTTCCCCATTCAGAGAGCATCCTCAGCGAGGCAGTCACTTTTTCTCTTGTTCATGGCCAAAAAGCAACACTTCAAGGTATAATATAACTCTATACTTTGTGTAAACAAAGATACAATGTATAATACTTGCTTTCAATAATTAAGAATGCACTTATACCAGAATTACCAGCCTTGCAATCTTTGAAATCTCTAAAGTACCAAAAAGTAGGAAGCATTTAATTGCAATCTGAGTGACTGGTGGATTTCAGGCCATCTGTGACACTGAATAGTTATCTCCAATATCTATATCCACATTGACAAATAAGGAAAAAAGGTCAAGTTCAAAGCACACTGAAATCAATACAGCTTTAAATGTACTCTGGCTGGAGCTCAGGAAAAAGAGGAGAG
>NW_010195548.1:0-19309 GCF_000695765.1 Mesitornis unicolor
TTGAAAGAGGTCACACGTCATCTTAAAGATGTAGAGAAAATTCTAGACATTTCAAGTAGTCAACTGGTAAGTTACATTTTTATTCCTTGGTGTTTGTTGGGCACATGTTTCCCACTGATTCTCTGATCAGTGCTGTTGGCTGCACTGTTTCTGTTGTTTGCAGTACTTACCAAGATGTTACACATGTAATTTTCAATATCATCGTCTTACACTTCATAATGTAAACGTCTCTTTTGTGATATAGTGGCTCCTTTTAATCCAGTAAAATTTTGCTGTTTGGTGTAGCAGTAACTATTGAACATTTTGGTTTGTTTATCCTGTCATTACTGATTCAGTCAACTGGCAGAGTATATGAGATAATTAATTCTAGTTGCAGTACTGAAAATTACAGAGTGTAAGAAGATAATACTCACTCTGCCAAAGAGGCGGGGGTGGGGAAAAGCATAAAATAAATTTTGTAGTAGGCTAACAAATCTCTCATAGTGCCTTCTGAGCTTTGAGCTGTACTCCAAATCTTTTCAAATTAGCATGTATCTCAGGTTATTTGAGAGAGAGTTACGCATACATCTTTGCCAGCAGTGGCAGGTATAAAGATTTCAAGGTTCTCCTTTAGTTAACATTCTTTAAAGTCTTGGATTAGCAGAGTGCATAAGGCATGAGAACTCAGCTCTTCCCTTCTTCTAGTGAATTTCTGCCTGTTGAAGTAAAATCTTGATGGTACCAACCTCTTAGTATAATTAAAAGCCAGTGAGGAGCAACTGGTTTTTTCCCCTGTACTGTCTTTGGTGGAAAATGTATCCCCTAAAGCAATTAAGTTTTAACTACCTGTTTGCTTTTCTTTTCCTTCAGGGCTAACAGAGAAAACATGTAATACCTTAATCCTAAAATTTGGTAACAAAATTAAACTGCTTTATTTTATTTGCTTTGGAAGTAACTCTGCTGGAATTTCTCTCAGGGTTGTTTTTTTTTTTTTAGTGTGCTTATCTGACAACTGGTTGCTTAATTTCTAAGCTCCATTCCTTCTGAACTTTAGGAATTGTCCTCATGGTCCTCTGCTGATGAATTAGACACATCGGGCTCGGTGAGTCCTGTATCTGGAAGAAGCACTCCGAGCAGACAGAAAACGGTAATTTCATGTCATGTATTTTTTGCCACCTCCTGGGTGGGAGCTCTAGATCTCTACAGCAGCTCTAGCCAGCTGGAAGGCCTCCCTTCTCACTTGATAGGAAAGGAAATGGCATAAACCAAGAACAGAACACAGCTGCTTTCCCCAGCCCTGCTGCATATCCCATCCTGCATGAAATCAGCAGTGGAAGTGGTAGATACTATCCAAAACCAGGGCTGTCAGTGTGGTTGGTTTACCATGGTATGGCATGTCGTGTCTCTTGTATTTTGCTCTAGTGATGGCAGTACCCCAGAGTCTGGTCTTGTCTAGTATAATCAGTCCTCCATTTTTGTTTGGCCTTCTCTTCAGAGCTACTTCATCGAGAATCTCAATAAGATTTTTCCTGTCATTTCTGATGCAGATTGCAGATGATCTTACTGAGACTTTGGATGAAGGGCTAAGTATTGCTGAAGGGCATAAAACATTTTTGAAAACAGCTAGTTGCACAGGACCTAATCAGTGGCTATGATGGCAACTCTGGAGTTGCCTATATACATCGCTGGCACAAAATTCAAGAAATATAGCAATACATGCCTAGTACTTAACACTTCCATACTTTGAGCCCAAATGGAACTGCAATTATTTTGTCTTTCTGCAATTCTATTGGTTGATTACTTTGCTTTTTTCCTTAGTTCTTAAAACAATCAGATTGGTTTTGTTTTGGTTTTTTTCCCATTTGCACTTTTTGCCAAGCCTCTGATTTTTGTCTTGATAAATTTTACTGCTTTTGAAATTGATTTTTTTATTATTTTTTTTTTACATTCACTAGTTTCCTTTTAGATGCTACTATGAGAATGTAAAGGAATACTGGCTTTTCAAAAGGAGAAAGAATATAAACCTTAACTTTTTAATTCAGAGGTCAATGCTTTTATCTTTTAAATTTATACTTAAATAACTAATAAAAGCTCTGATATCACAGATGTAACTGAAGGATGCCTGAACATTATTGGAAATGGAGAAGTATTTTGCCATAAAATCTTTGTCTAAAGAGTATATAGAGTTTTAATAGGTTTCATATTAACATTTTAATACGCATTTGTCTTGCATTTGTCTATCCCTAATTTATTAGTGCTTATGTATGTGACTACGTTTTTCATTTTTGTCCATACTGTATAGCTAAGTCCCTGGGGTTTGGTTTTCAAACTTCTGGTTTTTGCACCCACAATTTTGGAGACTGAAGTGATGTTTAGAATTTTGGAGCCAAATATACTGATGCTAACTAAATAAATACTAATACCAAAAATGCAATCAGAATTACAGACTTGTGCATTAAATATTCCATCAAATAGTTGTGAGTGCAGGAGTGCACCTGCAGTTATTTGGCCTTCAAAATTGTGAGAAATAAGGGTGGACAAGAGAGAGGCCTGACTTGTCCAAGAAGGCTCTTGGACCTTTTTCCCTTGAGAATATTAATTTTGCTGCATTTTCATTTTGAAATGCCTATATTTGCCCATATTCAACTCAGTAAATTTTTTTCTATTTCATATTACAAACTATTTGAGCTATATTTCTAGGGATTTATTTTAAGTCCAGAGCTACTTTTCATAGATGTAATGACTAAACTGTTATATTTGAGTTCACTGTGTATGTTCAAATCATTTCCATACTCAGCTAGAGGTAAAGAAAAGCCAGTTTCCTTGATTCATGGGTATTGGTCACTTCATTTGATTTATTTTTTTTATGTTTCCTTTGCTGCACTTTTAATTTAGTTTCATCAGTAGCTTGTCTTTATTTGCCTGGACTGAACATTCTTCTTTCTTTACCCCCTGTTCATTGCAAACAGCCACGGGGCAAATGTAGTCTCTCACAGCCTGGACCCTCTGTCAGCAGTCCACATAGCAGGTACCTTATTCTCCTGGTTTCCACACTCTGTTCTAGAACACCAAGAGGATGATGAAAATTGGCCGTGATTCTTCTCCGTCCGCACTGACTTCGTCAGGTGGCCAAGACTTAAACAAGTGAAAACTTCCCTTTTGTTAATAGTTTGGCAAAAAGGGCTCTCAATTACTTCAAATTCTTTGTTAAATAGAAATACTGGCTAATGCTTGAACATCTACAGCTTTTGCTTTCCAGGAATGCCATGTAATCAACATTTATCTTTTATATGCCTGATCAGGGTGAGTGTGTGTTGCACTCATGATATTTACTGATTATTGTATTTTTGGCATGATTTAACAGAAATTACAGTAGGTTCATGGCAAACACTTTTTATCATCTTCTTTACCTCTAGATAATAAATTAAGGCAAGTAATAGGCCAATACCATACTTCAGAATTCACAAAACCCACAGATCTGGATGAGACATACTAACATCCTTTTCTTTCTTTCATCCCCCCTGAAATGTTTTCTTCAGTTTGTGGGTTTTCAGTACTTAAGACTCAAAATTAAAAGTCAGAATTTGAGGGTTTTGAGACTTGGGACCACTTTCTCTCCCCTTCTAAGATGACTGCAGTATAACGTGCTAACATTGCCATGACTCTTGCCAAGTGCTTGTATCCGTGTATTGCTCTGGGAGCAGCACTGCCCCATCTCTCTCTGACCAGTAGAGAGCAGACTTGCAGCTACAGCTTTTTGCTTTCCACCTTGTTTTCAGCAATCTGTCATCTCTGCAGCTAACAGTGCTTCTGCATTCTTTGTTGTTGTCAGTGTGATGTGTGTACCTTCACTCTTTCACTGATCAGTTCACTACCCTCTAGAGTTATGAAGTTAAAAAAAAATTTAAAAAGTAAATGAGAAGGCCAATATGTATAAAGGGGGAGTCTGTTGATATTTTAACATCTTATGCATTTCAACACCTACAATAATCAGAAAGTATGACAAAAATGTTTGTTTTATTGTTACGTCCTAAATCTCATTTATTCTCTATATATATTGAAAATTAATTACTTAATTTTTAAAATAACTCCTGTTAAAGTAAAAGATTTTGTGTTGGAAAAAGGCAACACTGTGATAGACAATATAAGAAGGCAATACAGTGACTGAGCAGACAAAAAATACTTGAAGAGTATTATTTTTTTCATGAGCAAAATCTGGCTTTATTCAGCAATATTACTTTCAAATATAAAGGAAATAAAGAATAAAACTACTTTCCATGTAGATATTTACATAAACACTTCTTAAAAAAAAAGAAGTTTGCTCTATATGTGTAGTTTGTGAGTAAAGTGGCATAGTTACAAAGCCACATAGCATAGCAGATGGAACGGGCAGTGTGTTTCACTCCTTGCACTGGCACTATGAAGCTGCCTAATTTTAGGGATATATTATTTTTTTTTTATTTGTGACACAAGGAAACCACATTAGAAAACAGGTGACTTATGTACGCTCCATCTTTCTGTCTGATGGAGAAAGAGAGTTAATTTTTCCATTCCCAGTCTGCTATGAAGCTTGGCATTTTGTTTCGTACAGGGAGTAGGGTAGAGTGGAAAAGGGTAGAGTGGGGCTTTACTCTGCATTAACAACTAGGAGGAACGAGGGAGTGTCTTCAGCAGATCAGCGTGCTCACACTAGCAACGTTGTACTCACGAAACACATTGTGTGCACTCCTCCACTCTCCTGTATAGCCAGACCACTTCTGCCAACCTTTTGAGATCTCTGGTTGTAGGTGGCTGGCTCAAAGAGCAGCTAGCTGTGCTTTGCAGCTTTGAGATCAACCTCTGTTCTTGCAGTGGCATTGGTGCGGCACCTTTCAGATCAAGTCTTTCCAGCACTGTTTATTAACACATCTTGTAGCAAAGCAACACAATGTTCAATTTGTCATTCAGACAAGCATGGAATACGAATGAGTCACTGCTGAATAGGAAATTTAATCAAATGCACAAACCAGACAGGTTGTGGTTGATGTATAATGCGGTTTTAACTGATAAAGTGGTACAAGCTATCACTATGTTCTTTAATATTTTGACATGCCTCTGATCAGAGTACTTTGTGTTTGATCTTGCACTGGATCAGCAAACCCTGTTAGAGTTTAGTACACAGGAGAACTAAAGTAAATTTTAAAAGGTTTGTCATGCAGGAGGTTGTGAAGAAAAGTTCATTTAAAAATTGGAAGGGCTGTGTTTTGTGTCTCACAAGCGTGATATCACATTCCTTTTCCCATTGTCACAGCAAAAACACAAGCATACATAATATGATGCTAAGCAAGATACAAGCTTAAACTAGTTGTTGCATTTGGATTTAACTAACAGCTCATTCAAGAGGTATTAGTATTCATGTGCTAAGTGGGAAAAGCAAATTCAAAAAGCACCTCCTCTTTCTTCATCAGTTTCATAGAGCTGTCACAAATGCACACCTGGATCTGTGCCTTTGGATTTTTTTGACGTTATTAAAATGTTAAAGAAAATTAAAATAGTAGTTTAATTTGCTTACGGGTGTTTACATTGTCTCTCTTGAGCAGCTTTATTCAAGCCTTGGTGCCACAGTACCAACCTCCATTTCCTGCTCTCCCCAAATGACTACTGGATCTTTACGGGTCGCTTGCTGTTCCTGGAGCAGGCCAAGCCACAGCACTCTCTGTGCCTTTCACCACAAAATGGCAGTCATAGTCACACAGTAGCTTAAACATGAGATTTGGGCTTGGACTGCCATAATTCTTCTCCCAGTTATCTGCTGCACTCTCACTCTGAGTTTGTGACTTAAATTTCATATTTAACTGCCTTTGAACTGGACATAGTAATCTTGTTTGCAAGGTAAGCCAGATTTGAGGTTGGGGTGATGTGATACTGAGAGCTAGGCAAGGAATCAAAGTCAGAATGCAGCCAAACAAGGTGGCTCCTGGAGAGTCTTTTAGGCCACCAAGAGGAGTTACTGCCTGCTCTTGTGGGCAGAGTGTTGTACCTTCTCTTTCTTAATTCTCACAACCTCCATCTTAAAAAATTAGAATCAGTGGGAACAAAAAGTCTAGAAGATCATTATAAAGTTTAATTTCTCTGATTATCTGGAAGTATAATAATTTCCACCTTGAACATATACTTGGTTAGATGTAGTAATTTGGTTTTGTGCCAACATTATCCCTTCCCTTACTTTAACAACTGTTCACCCTTCTTTCTGTCTGTTCTTTTTAGAGGGTAGTTTTAGTATGTGTCACATTTTATATTGGTAAGCTTAGCCCTTTGTTTCCTTCATAGGAGGAATACTCAAATTTTTTTCACTCCTTTAAGCTTGCGTAAGCTTCAATTCATCTTTCAGATGTTAAACAAAAATGATAAAAATTTCTCCAGGTGAAATCTGGCTGGTGCCTTACAGAACATAATTTAAACGACCCCTTTTCTCTTCTGGAATCTTCAACTGAAATATATTTTAAAATTTCTTTTGTTTCGTTTCATAGCTATTCATAAGCCTCGTTATTGGTTTGTAGCTATCCTGTGTCAAAAAGTTCTAGGTTCTCTTCATTATCTTCAGAGTATGAACTTCCAAATTTATAGCAGCAGTTTTTATTGATACTTTACATACTATAACCTTAAACAGTTTGAGTTACTCCTTAAACCTGTTGGATTCACTCATTTTTTGTCTGTGCCAGAAGCTAATACTCTTTTCTGTTTGCAGAGACTTCCATCTTCTTCATACAGATGAAATTTGCCGTTCTTATATTTTGTGCCATAGTCTTTTTATAAAGATATTAAATCAAGACGACTCCTTGATTAACTCTAGTAATAACATCCTACTAGCCCAGTAGTGCCTCTTTCAATGTAAGCTGGTTGCTTGCATTCCATTAGTCACGTTTCCATTAAGCTCACATTATTCATTCCTATCAGCTTCACTTGAATGATAAATTCTTCTGTTAGAATCTTTCAGATGTTTACTGCAATACAGATAGATTACTTCAACCATATTTTCCTTGGTAAAAAAAAAAAAGAGTCATCTTTACAAGAAGGTCCTTGTCTGAGCTGAAATTGAAGTTCACTTTGCCCATCCGATCTATAGCCTAGTAAATTATCTTCTCCTCTCTTGAAATGCTTAGAAAAGAGTTCCAATTTCACTGAGATTGAAAGCTCCCAAACTAAGGGGAACTATTGCTTGTACTTCTTAGGTTAATTTATGAGATTTCTGGACATGGAGAAGCTTATTGTTAGCTGGGTCTGCAGCTGTGCCTCCCCTTTTATCAAGTTAGTAAGAATTGTGTATGGAGCAAGTAGCAGATGGCCTTACTTCCTTCGCTCCTTAAACAGGGGCCAGCATGACAAATGACAGAGCAGTCAGAAAAGAGACAGCTAAAGCTCAAGAAAAAGAAATTAAATTTTTCTCCAAAGTGGCATAAAGTACCTCAGATTTCCCCTCTCCTGCTGGAGTAAATAGAAGTTCTGCCCCTTATGAATAGTGAGCCTTTTTTATTAAGATGTATATTTTTAACTGTCTCTCCTTCCCAAATCCATTAAACACTTTAAGCTGAGCCATTTCTTTTTTAGCCACTCAGGTAGATTACAGAGGCATACCTGCAATAAACACAGGCAGTACAGCACTCAACTTTTCAGAACTCCCCTTCTGAAGATGTTTTCATAATGTTTCATTGTTTGTTTCCATGCAGTGTTTTAAACTATTCTTCAACACCCTACTTCACTGCAGAAGAAGCGTTCTGAACAGCTTTGCCATGAAGTGTTCTAATTTTTGAAAGAAAGTTTATGTTCCTTGTTGTGATCAGCCATGCAGCTTATATATACCGCTCTTTTTCTTCTTTCTTTTTTTTCAGTAAAACACAAAGCAAAAAGTGCTGAAGCCATAAGAAAGAAAAGGAAAAATAGATGCTGAGTTTACTTGCTCCCTTTTGATCCCACTTTTTGGAAATTCCCCTTCTGACACTCAGTGTTGCCCCAAAGTAACTCTGAGTCAATGAAAAAAAATCAGACTTTGCCCATTATTAAACAGCAGTTACCAACTGCAGAAATGTGGCCTTTTTTGATTGGGATTAATAACATTTGTACAATGAGAGCCTTGTGAATAGGTAGACTGTGCAATCAAATACTTGGAAAGTAATTAAGGACTGCTTGTTCCCTTTGTTTCTACCTCAGTCCATTAACCTTCTGTCTTGGCATTCTCAGTTGATAGAAGTCCTGATGTAATTGAACTTTAATATGGAATGCTCTGATGCTGTTAAATTGCTGTTAAATATGTTGTGCCATATCCTTTCAATATGTTCTTTATAATACGTGATCTTACATTGTGCGATAAGCAGATTTCCATCCGGGCCACAATAATGTGGTTTCAAACAACATGCAATCTGGTATTTTGATCATCACTTCTTCGTGGGATATTTAGGTCAAGTTAATCATTTAGAATACCTGAGTGTTTATGTATCTGCTGGTCATCTAAACTTTACCAAATCTGTCCGGCTTTCTTGAAGTCTTCATTGTAAGATGATGCATGTATATGAAAAAGACAATGAAATTAATCTCAAACATAGAAAGAATTCTTTTCTGAACATGTGGGAAAGGGACCCTTGCCAAGCCTGGCATAGTTTTGCAGATGATATTTTGGGGTTTGCAGGCTTTCTCTACAGATTCAGATTTATCTGTGAGACAGGATCAAAAGGGCAAGGGAATGGCAAGGTTACACTAAGGGACCATTGCCCCTTCCTTGCTTCGCTGGGGAGCATTTGACCTCAACCAACAGGCCTTATCTCCCACACTTTCAAGTTGAGACTAAATCCATGCTTATGAGCATTGTCATCTCTTAAACCCTAGCTAATCATAGATTTTCGGAGGCTTCAAAATCATAGCAGCCATGTAGATGTTTTATAGCAACATGTCTAAGACATAATTCATGATCTAATATCTTAGTGGAAGAGATCTTGAAGCAAATTATTTGAAGTCTCTAGGTTCTTTCATTTTTGGCTAGTGCTAAAAGACAGTACTTTCACATGCTGTTTCACTGGCACACTGACACCATCAGATTTTAACTAGCGCAATCACTCTTTTCAGTCATCCACTTACCTCAAAACCTGTCATCTGTATATTAGAGCTCTGACGATTTGAATCAAAAAGGAAAGTGTGAAATCTATGCTTTATCCTTCATGTAAAAATAGATTGGATTTCTGTGTTTAATTTGAAGTGTCTCTTTGGAAATGTTTGCATTGGGTCTCACTTCTCCCACAGATGTGTGATAGATACGTGCCATTTCAAGTCAGATCTGCAGACACAAGGGAGAAAATCACTCAGAAGGTGATGGTGTCAAATCAGTTGAGCAAATAGATTTTAACTACCGATTCAGTGCAAGATTCAAAATACAATGTACTTTGTAGAAAATTAGTCCTTGCTAATTGATGTGTTAATTAAAGATCGATGGCGCTGAATCTTAATGCATTATACCCTTGCTGGTACTATATAGAGAAATGAATGTATAAAGTTCTGCAAACCAAATGCAACTGTCATTTTGAATGAGGCTTCCTTTTCAGACAGTGTGCTTATTGAACACGTGACAGGTATGGCCCATCTTTTATTTGCCCCTTCTCTAGAGCACAGTTCCTTAAGTGGAGAGTCTTCCCCATAACTGATGAAAGGGCTGTGGGGTTACAAAGCACCATTCTGTTGTGACCATTTGGTGTTTTCCTACCCTATCTAGAAATACAGGGTCTCTTAAGAGTGTTGGGAAAATAGCACGTTCAGTGAAAAACACCTCTGCAGTTGTCAAAACTCTATGAATTGTAAACCAGCCTTCAGGGAAGGCTGAGTGCCCAAGGGCAGCCTCTGCTGCAGTAATGTATTCACCTGTCCATCCTCTTTTTCTCAGGTCCACAAGAGGTGGCATAGGTTCCTCCCCTTCTGAGGCTGGGCCAGCGTGGCAGCACCTACCCTTCTTCCTCAGAGTCCTCAGAGCTGCTCTGCCACTTCAGTTCCTCTTGCTGCTCCTGCTTGGGCTGACTTGCCTGGTGCCAATTACCAAGGACGACTACAGCTGTACTATGACCAACAACTTTGCCCGCTCTTTCCACCCTATGCTAAAATACACAAATGGTCCACCTCCATTGTAAAGGAGACCCATGAGACCTTGCTAGAGTGCTAGCTGTGAGGCAGGATGGTTTTAAAGGGTGGCACCATTACCTACCTGCTGAAGCCACCATTGTGTCCATAAAATTCTCTGCTCACCCTCTGCTAGTAACTCTTCACTATATCAGTATCAGACTGCACAACGTATTACTTGAGTAGCATCATTTCAATACTCGCATCCTGGGTACTAAGGAGGATGTGACATACGTGAGGAAAATGTCCTTCTGTCCAGCATTCTGGATCTTTTAGCCAGTTTATATCCAGGTCATTGCCCTGTACTATGCATAGCCAAGGACTTGATACTGTAGATCCTTTCCTGTGTGCTGCTCTAAATGAGCCATTAGCCAGTCTTTGTTAAATACCCTCTCAGTATCGACAGTATATGAAAATAACCAATGCTAAAGAAAGTTTAGAGCATTTGTAACATACAATTTTAAAGAATCTTGTATGGCAATGTATTATTTCCCATGTTTTCTGTTTCAGGCATGGTGTTCTAACTTTTGCTTTGGATGCACAAGGTGTAAATCTGAGAAGCGCTTTTTTAAGGTTTAAAAAATAGATGTAATAAATAAGATAGTAAAAGGTTTTATGAGGACAAATGTTGAATGTCAAGTTGAAAAACAACATATTTATGTATGTACAGTTTGCTAAGCCAAGTTTTGTTTGTATTGATTTATTTGCATTTATTATATATACCATAAAATATTTTGTCTACGTGCTTTTTAACAACAACTATGGAAACCTCTAAGTTTAGAATGAGATATGTATGGTATAAAAGAAAAATTAGAATATGTACATATGTTGCACTTCTGAAAAGAATTAAAAAATGCTGTAATAAATTAACTGTATTAAGTACATCTTTGAGTAGATCCAGGATATTTGGCAAATGGTAAAATACATGGGAAAGTATCACATTAGAAGTTGTGCTAATATAGAAAGTTGTCTATATTTTCACAGAATATTGGAAGGGACCTCAAAAGATCATCTAGTCGAAGCCCCCTGCCAGAGCAGGATCACCTAGACTAGGTCACACAGGAACACGTCCAGGAGGGTCTTGAATGTCTCCAGAGAAGGAGACTCCACAACCTCTCTGGGCAGCCTGGTCCAATGCTCTGTCACCCTCACAGTAAAGAAGTTTTTCCTTATGTTCACACGGAACCTCCTATGCTCCAGCTTGCTCCCATTGCCCCTTGTCCCGTCATTGGACATCACTGAGAAGAGAAATGTTGAATTAATGATTGGTCATTTCAGGGTTTTTTTGCCAGGCTACTTCTTGAAGTTCATTCTCACCTTTCTGCTGTTTCTCTACCTCTGTTTGTGTGTGTTTTTATGTATGCACTCATGTGCAGCCTTTGGCATCTGAGGTTGTACCAGTCCACACTGGAACAGATTTTTTTCCTGTGACTGTACTGGAAACTTCCTGATGCTGTCCATAGCAGCTTAATACCAAGATAGACATTTTTATGCTTTACCAATTGTTAGCCCAAAATGTAAGTGTAAGTAGCAGAAAAAGATAACAAATTGAAAACTCATAAATTTTACAGAAATATTGCCATTGCCAAATACTTGCAGATTGAGCAGTGGCAGACATTTTGCCCAGCTTATGAGTCAGAACTTGACCAAAACAGGATTCTTGTCAATTTTGAAAAAAATAAAGAGCATGACTCTTAAATAAGTTTGGGGCTATTTTTTAAGCCATGACACATGATCTGAGTTTTTCCTGTGAGTTAAATGTTTTTAATTGGAATGTATTGGTCGACGTTACAGAAATTAAAAAAAAAAAAAAAACACAAAAAAAACCCCGAAGTCCAACACACACACACAAAAAAAAAAAAACCAGAAGAAAATCCAACCATATTAATTGCTGTTGCATAGGATTATTTTTCTGATTATTTTTCTGGGATGTCATCATTTTAGCTGGTATGAGGGCAGGGTGGTCAGAGCTGAACTCCAGTCTTTAGAGGAGCCAAAATATAGCTTCCTTTTCAGATAAGTGTAACGTTAATGTTTTCCTGAAAAGGATTTTGTATGCCAACAAATTATCTTCAATGTCTGAGACCCAGACTTGGACTGACACAAGTATGTATTCTTCTCAAGGCTTAGTTTCCTTCATTGGTATTCAAAAGTTATGCTAGGCTAGATTAGTATCCATAATCACTGGTTCGAAGTAGACAAAGGAATCACGGAATCACAGAATATTAGGAGTTGGAAGGGACCTCAAAAGATCATCCAGTCCAACCCCCCTGCCAGAGCAGGATCACCTAGACTAGGTCACACAGGAAGGCGTCCAGGAGGGTTTTGAATGTCTCCAGAGAAGGAGACTCCACAACCTCTCTGGGCAGCCTGGTCCAGTGCTCTGTCACCCTCACAGTAAAGAAGTTTTTCCTTATGTTCGCATGGAAACTCCTGTACTCCAGCTTGCTCCCACTGCCCCTTGTCCTATCATTTGACATCAGAGAGAAGAGCCTGGCTTCTTCCTCCTGACACTCGCCCTTTACAAATTTATAAACATTAATGAGGTCACCCCTGAGTCTCTTCTCCTCCAAGCTAAAGAGACCCAGCTTCCTCAGCTGCTCCTCATAAGGGAAATGCTCCACTTCCTCAATCATCTTTGTGGCTCTGTGCTGGACAATGGTACAAAGATGAGCTGTTGCTTGCAACAGACCTGACAGATCCCATAAAATTGACCTCTCCTCTCTTTTCTGATATTGTTCTCTGTGGTGACATAATGTAGTCAATGGTAATCAGTGCACCTATATGAATAATTCAGTGGTTGGCTCAGACCCATTAGTCAAGTTCTCCGCATGCTTAGACATCCTTTCATCAGCCAGTCCCTGGTTGTGGTGATAGCCTGTACCAACCACTAGAAGAGCACTCTGTTGAAGAAACCAGGCAAAAAGTCACAAGTGAGGCCTGTGTTCATTTCTTACAGTATTTAAATACTGAGGGAGAGGCAGGGAGGTTTATAGGGAGCTGGATAGGAGGGAGAGGGGAGTGCAAGGAAGAGAGTTTAGTTTAGATGATGTCAGATGCAATTAATAAAGTGCTTTATCAAAAGCTTACAGAGTAGCACCTGACATACTTTGGACTGCAACCTGACACTTGAATTTTGCCAGCTGTTTTGCCATTCTGTGGCTCCTGTTACCTTGGTTGGTTGAACGCCTTCTGCACTTCTCTAGTGCCTAGACAAGAATGGCTTGTCTTCTGCAGAAGCAGAATTTGTACACCTCACTCAAGTTCCCAGGGGAGTTTAGGGAAATAGTCACTAAAATGAGGTGCAGAGGGGAATGTTTGTAACTTGTTCATGATGGTCATCCCCTTTTATTTTTTCTCATCTCTTGAAAAGTTCAGTCTAGGGAGTATAAGAAAGTGATATACTGCCAGAGGAGTGGAGGTTAAGCTGGTTCAATAGGCAGGGGACGACTGATGTAAGATCCTAAGAACTTTTCATAATTAATTCCTTAAATAGAGTTAGGGCTAAGGGGAAAAAGAGGTGGTGATAATTAAAGGAAGTAAAGAATTTGGAAGGTCACACCATCAAGTGTCAGTAGCCCTTTTGAATTCAGCACATTTTTGTCTGGTGATTACCTGTAGGACATACGTGCACTGTCTCACTTCTGCCTTGCTGATAAACTGGAGGGCAGAGTGTGCCTGCTGTGTCTTGCTTCCTTTCAGATGTTTCAAAGCAAAGCTGCTTCTGTTCATAGCCTCAAGCTCCGAGCACTGGCCATAGAGCTAACTATAGTTTTAATGTATTGCCTGTTGATTTGAAAGAGGTTAGACACAGAGAACTTTCTTTTGACCCTAAGTGATCTGCTTACACAGCGCAATCGTCCCAGTAAATGGCAAACTCTGTAATACCTGTGAATAATACAGTCACAGACAGTGATAGACACACATTAGAAAAACGTCATAGACAGGAAAAATGTCCAGTCTCCCATACCTTCAAGGATACGAATGTCAGTCTTTAAGCTGATGTCTCAAAGGAATCACAGGCAGCTTGTTCCAGCAGACTACAGGATCCTGAGTGCCACTTCAGACTTCTTATTTTCATGACTTTCAACCTCAACTGTGGACAAAATCAACATCTGAGGGATTTGTGCAATAGGCTCCTCCAAAAGGAATTTCCTGACCCTGAACCAATTCCATTATTATTTCAAATGTGATTTTGCAGAACTGGATCCTGAAAACTGGCACAAAGCAGTCAAAACGGAAACAAATGGCCAGGCACTTCACAGGATGCTGTTAAAGCAAGCTCCATCCCAAGAGCACCAGTGACTTGAAGGTCTAGCTTGAATTGCAAACCCCAATGCGACAACATATGCATTGATCACCACAGCACGAACAAGGGAATTTGGGGCAACTGTAGGGGGGGCACGCAGGAAACACACCCAGAAAGCTGTCAAGCATTGCAGCCAGTGGCACTAGCTAGCTCTGCAGCCTGGGCATCTTTCTTGTCCTGATAATATCAAGCTGCTCTCTCTGCCTACCTCTGTCTCATTGGGACACTGTCACAGAGGACTTAGGTGTGGACAGACTTCTTAAGAAATGCACAAGTTAGAGTCTGAGATGGCCTGTCTGTGCTAAGCCTGCAAGCCATCATCCACCCTCTTTCTGAAGCACCTCACCCACTTGGGCTCTCCAAATAGGTGGTAATGTGCCTTGAGCCTTGACTACAAGGCATGAGGAAAGGCAGTACAAGAGCTGCAGAACTCAGTCTGTGTTGAAGGCACATGTTCAAGCATAGAGAAAGTAGACTGCATCTTGGAGAACTCCAGTCATTACTCCATTGTATTTTCCCCCATTTTCTACTGTAGAGAGGTGCAGTAGCTACTGTAGAGGTGTAATCTTCCCTATAGCTGGATGCATCTTGCAACTGTGAACCCTGCTTACTGGCCTGTAGTCACCTTATAACTAGTGAGTGTTTAAAGGCATAATGGAAGCTGGTTCCTCAGCCACTCTGGACTGTTGTGGTAATATCAAAGCACTGTCTCTTTAGGCTTATAACGATAATAATGCAAAATAATGAGCACCATTAGCCGTGAACTTACCGCATCTGTTTGTGGAGATTCATTTGTGGACTATGCTGTACAAAATCTGAAGACAAACTGAAAAGTAATATTTAGAGATGTCTGACCGTGTTAGGAGTACAAATGACCTGAATTTGACAGAAATAGTATGTCTTTATTCCTCACAGCTGTGAGCATAATGATAACCCATTGCATATCCCCCACCCTTTTCAAGCAGTGATAACAGCTTCATTCTGCAGCAGATCGATAGTTTCTTGCCACTGGTTTGTCACCCTTCCAGCTCCACTGTGAAGATGCTGTGAACGCCTGCAGTCTTGCTTCCTCCTTCCTTAGAACTTTCTCCTACAGCTGGTCATTGAATAAAGACAAAGCTGCTGGGATTGTCTTATGAACAGTCAACCCTGGGCCTCAGATTCTTGTGCTATTTCTGGTTGAGAAATCTGTTTACAACTGATAGCATCTCTCAGTATGCTCATTGTGTGCATCTGTCTGCATCTCTGTGTGTCTGTCTGTGTTCAACGGCAGAAACTGCTCACGGTCTTCAAACTACAGATGCTATCAGCATTAAGCAAATGTAGGAGTACTCTGGGAAATAAGAGAAGAAGAAATGCAGATATTAAAGCAAGAGAAGGAAAAAAAACAGTAAGATTGAACACAGAAATGAAAGTAGGAACGAAGAAAAAAAATGCATTGATGATCTTACTTGCACTTCCCATATTTTATTTGATGTTTAAAGCAATAGATTGTGGAAAGGAAAAGAGCGGGAAATGCCATAGTGAGGTTTGTGATTAAGCTGTGTGACCTGGCTATTAAACTGTTCAACTCTTGCAGCAGTCAGTTCCAGAATTCATCTAAACCAGTGTTTGTCTGGGAGAGAGGGAGTTGGAGAGCCAAGGTCATTTGTCTAGGTACCAGCTGCCTGTTTTAACCTTGACAGCAATGTTGTGAAATGCACTATAACCACTTGAATTCTATTGTGGTTGCACTATTTGGTCATAGTTAGACCTAAAGGGACATAGATGTGAAACGTATATTTGGGAGAAGTTATGGGTTTTTTTTAATAATAGCAAGAGCAATGAAATATTTTAATAGTATTCCACAATAAAGAAGTAAATAGGAATGATTTGGAGAATTAATTTGTCTTCTCAAAAAGCAGTAGATAGAAATCTGTGAAACAAGATAAAAGTAACTGCAAGCTTAAGCACTGAAGACTTGTCATAGACTAAGCCCTGGTTAAATTACAGAAATCTGTTTTATATTAAATGATTGCTCTAAAAGCAGACAGGAACTGAAAGCTGTGATTTCTATTGTTTGGTGCCACTTAATATATAATTCCAGAAATGAACTGATCAAAGCTGCTTGGTTCGGTAAAAATCTATTTAAAGACCTGAGATGTAGCAAATGGATTTGACCACGAGATCTGAATAAAACAGTGGCACATTTAGTTTTTGGAAGGCAGAGAAGAGACTTTAGGAAAATATTGTATATTTCTTGCATCAGAGGTGGCCTTGGAGGAGGAGAGGTGAGTCACTGAGCTCTTCTGTGTCAGGGATGATACCTATGTGGATGCAGGTTGCGCAAAGGTTACTCAGGTCAGGCTCTTTGCATTCTCAGCACCATGTAATTCCTGGGAGACTGCTGTTATTGATATTGTAATTGTTCTTTTCATTCCACTGTTTTCAACAAAGGATGTTTTAAAAAAACAGCTGGAAAGAAAGGTACCAAAGTCCACTTCTTCATGTAAGTGCTCAAAAGCCTATCCAAGAAGTGGGGCATTCATGTCTGTAGTGGTCTCTTAATAAATAATTCAAACATTGTCCAAGAGGCTCTCCTAACCATTATGCTGCAGGTTAAAACATACGGTGGAGATTTTGACTCTTCTGCTAGACTGAAGCATTGTGCAGCTAGGTGCGCAGATCGTGGGGGCAAGGGGAAAAAAAGAAGTACTGGGAGAAAGCAGGATGCTGTAGCATTTTGGTTGAGATACATAAATAGGTACAAAGACGACATTTTGGATCTGAAGTTTCTTTTCTTATTTTCAGATTTAACATAAGTGAAAATTAATCCTGCAAAGGCAGATTGGAACTCAATACTTTTCTGCTTTCATACAAATGCCCTAAATTTTTAAGCTTTTATGTGCCCTACTATGAGTCTCATTGCAAAGTGGGTAGCACCTTTTACTTATCTCTACAGTATAACATACCATTTCACTTTTCCATGGATGACACAGGTTCTCAAGAGTAGAGTGAAAAACAAGACAGACGTCTGACAAGAAGCAAATCTTTCTGTCTTGGAAAAGAGCACTCAGTCTTTGTGTGCAGAGTAGCTAAATATCTTACAGTCCTGAGAGTGTGTTGCAAAATCTGGCTAGGAAAAAAAATCTGAAAGCACAGCCTTTCCTCACATGCATATTTTTCAGCTGTTTAAAATGGTAACATACTGGAGTGGTGCACAAACGTGTAGTAATGTAAGACAATAGGAGATAATTTTTATATCACCTATATGCCTGCAGAAATGAAGACATTAGCAGAGTGACACCTGAATACTGCAACACAGAGAGCTTACAGGGACATGAGAGCTACTTAGCCTTGCTCCTGCTGAGATAAGTGCCAAATGTTATTATTTTGATGGTCAGTTTTCCTGAAGACTTCATGAACATTTTTTACACTTGAGCCTCTCTGTCTGCAGGATGCCATGGTGAATGGTAATAATTGGAGCCTGGCTGGGCGTAAGAAAGACCATGAATGCAGTGCCCTTCCATGGGCATTATTTCTCTGTGAGGATGCTGATGAGTGTTATTTTACATGTTTGGATTTTCCTCTCCTCTTCATTGTTTGGGTGGTGGAGACAAGCAGTGTGAAGCAGAGGAAAGAGATGTAATAAACTGCTGCTTCATGGGGCTTTTAACGTGGCAGTATCTAGATGGGGGGAAAAAAAAAAGAAGAAGAAAAAGTCCTTCATTTAATTTTGAAGAATAAGCGCAGCCACAAAGATTTTAAAGAAGGAGGGTGCCCCACTGACTGAAAACACCAAGACTCCATGAGCAAGCTGTTGTCATTGCATAACAAGGAGATTGCTTTAATTAACAGAAAAGTGAAAGCAGTCAGATTGGTTCTTCAATGATGCCTTAGCTATGTCATATCTTTCTAATTAGTTAAATAGAATAAGATATGCTGAAACAAGACATGCATCCCTTAAATGTTAGGAATGAGAAAGCTTCAGGGTGGTGACAGGGGAATTCAGTGCATACAGCTGTATACATATATATAGGCTCCTTAAGGGAAGAGGCAGCTGCTCTGCAAGGCATTGTGCATGTAGTGAGGGAAGGGAAAGTGATGGGCCCAGTAAAGGTGAGGCAGAAGTTTCAGCCGTGAGAGTTCTGCAGTGAAACAGAAAGACATATCTTTGCTGTATGATTTCTCAAATCACTTCAACCAACAGATGTAAGAAACTGGGAATGAGACGGGACTCCCAGCTGGCTGCAGGGGCACACATGGAAATGTGCCCAGTGCCTGGCTGCAGGGGCCCTTTTCCTGGCGGATTCTTTCTTTGGCAGTATGAGCAGGGTGACATCCACCTTCTCCCATCACAGAAGACACATGATAGAAGGGAATGAAGAAGAGGGAGCCAGACTCTTTTCAGTTGTGCCCACTCACAGGGCAAGAGGCAACGGGCACAAATTAAACCACGTGAAATTCCATCTGAGCACAGGAAAACCTGGTTTAATGTGAGGGTGGTCAAACACTGGAACAGGTTGCCCAGAGAGGCAGTAGAGTCTTCTTTTGTGGCTATTCAAAACTCAGCTGGACATGGTCCTGAACAATGTTCTGTAGGTGTCTCAGCTCTGAGCCAGGAGTTGGTCCAGAAAATCTCCAGGGGTACCTTCCCAGCTCAGCCACACTGTGATACTGTGTGGTCACATTGTGCTCCAGAAAGAGATGGGCAAGACTGCCTAATCTCAGCTATTGTGCAGTCCTTTGCCCGTTCAGATCGTTAGAATTTTTGCAGATACTAGTATGCTCAGACTTTAGCTGTTTGTTTTTTAATTTAGGGATGTCAGCTCTTAAGTTTTGCAGGAGTATTCTGCAGTCTAGCTGCTTTTTTTTGAATTAAGCCTGTGAATTGAGTGTCACATAGCA
>NW_010195549.1:0-33491 GCF_000695765.1 Mesitornis unicolor
CACCCCTTCGCACGCTCCGGGGCAGCGATGTGCCCTGTGCCCTGCTATGCCCCTGAGCATCCCCCCAGGCACCCTCCCGCGCCTCACGTAGCCTCCCTAAGCCCGCGGCAGTGATCTCCAGCCCTGCACCCCCCCTCATGCACCCCACAACCTGTCCCTGCCAAACCTCCCTTCTCCTCAAAGCGAAGGGAGAGCCTCGTCTGTGGAAACTCACCTTGGGAGCAGTGAGGGAGAAATTGGGGTTCTCACTGCCATGGGGTGCATGGAACGTGGCCCCAGGGACGTTTTCGGGTGGGCGAGATCCCACCCCAGCTTTGCCGTTTTGATCTCTTGGCTTGGATGCAAAACATGCCAGAAAGAGAATGAACTAAACTAAACTAAACTAACTGGAAAGTAAGCTGTGGAGATGCCTGTTCTTTAGATTAACTATTACAGTTATTTATTATTTACTTTCAAACAGGACAGGGCTGATGCATCTGCTCTTACAGCAAATTACTCCCCACACAGGATGAAAATCAACCTGGCAGAATCCACCAAATAGACTAAACAAATGACAAGAAAAAAGCTATACTTTCATATCCAGAGAGAAACATTGTTACTATTGATGTTATTGTTTATTAGATCTCTTTTTTGATATGCTCCAGCATGAAGGCCTCCTTGAAAATGAAGCTGTCTCAATACTAATTCGATGTGATAGGCACCAGGAGAAGCCCTAAACCCAAGCCAAGAAGCAGTTTGAACATCCATCTTCTCTATTTTGTTAGGATTATGAAATCACACACGCTATTATTATTACTAAATATTTTTACTTAGTGGTTCCTGACAGCATTAAATCTTGATATACAAAATCAATGTGAAAAACATTCAAGATTAAACATATAAAACCTCTGAACCAGAAACAAACAAAGCGGCTGACAATCCTGTTTTCATATTTTACATATTTATATCATCATTTTTGTTATTAAAGTTCATTCATCTGAGAAATCCCAGATGGAGTACTCCTCCTATCAGGCAATAACTTCAGTTTCATTGACTTCAAAGGCAGTGTTGACTGAGGCAAACCTTCAGGACTTGACCTACATGGTCATATTCATGCCATAGATTCTGATAAAATCACTCCAACTCGCACAGAGTAAGAGCTCAACCAAATGCTACATCTCAAGGGATGATGTGTAAAACACCTTTTTGTAACATTTCCCAGCCATTTCACCACAAAGGAGTCGATGCCTTTGTCCCAAGGACATCACTATCTAATAGCCAGCCCCAAAACTATTGACATGACCTTCTGTTCCCATTCAGACTGAAGTCCAAAGCAGCCTCAGTTCTGGCTCGGATGTGGGACGCTTGCCCATCATGGGTGGATTTCACACCAGGTTAGAGGGGACCAGATCTTTAAAGGTCCCTTCCAACCCAATACATTCAATGATTCTATGATTCTATGATCAAATTTCTCCTAGAGGTTTAGTTCCCAGCTTCACCCTGGCTTTCTTGCCACAGCCTGCCTGGAGACACCAGTGAACTCCATCTGGGTCTGAATCAGCTCCAGCCTTGAATAAGGGACCTTCTTCTAACCCAGGCAGTGCCCAAGCTTAGATTGGACACAGAAGGAAAAAATCCTCTGATGAATTTGCTTCTTCCATCCTTCCTTACTGAAAAAATCCCACGTGTGCCTCTGTGGGCTCCAGCATCTCCCAGGCTGTGGGCATTCCTCCTCCCAGTATGCCCATAGAGCATCAAAATGCCTCGTGCAGCCTTTCACCAGTGGGAAGTTCTGGGAGATGGAGGATTACAGCAGTGGTACACAAGACTGTCAAAAGCATCCAGGTGCCTAAACACTTTCAGATCCCCCTTAAGCCTCTGTCTTCAGGCATTGAGAAGCCTTTTAAGAATCTGACTCTAAGTGATGTTGCAAAGGGATTACATGGGGCAGGGAACAGAGCCCACAGCTTCCATACCCCAGGCTAAAATAACCAGAAAACAACCCCTACTGACTCCAAAATGTCTGCACAATCCTTTTTTTTTTTTTTTTTTTGCAGGGGTTTGGGAGTGCCTGAAAGCCAGTCTGAAACCATGCTGCAGACTTCATCCATCTCACTCCCAATACAGCCGTGAAGGAATAAATGCAGAACATTGATACAACAAAAATAATTAATATTCCTGAAGCAGCTCCTAGTTTATCAGAAATAAAATCTCATGCTGTTTTCCCAACACTTCTACCTAAATAAGGAAACATGCAGAGCTGTGTGTTTTTTCTGGGCTGGCTGTAATTTGCGGGATGATTGAGTAGTCTGAAAGTCAACAGCCCCGGTTTGCTCCTGCACCCCACGGTCCTGAGACAAGGCTGTGGGAAAACAGCTTTCTGGAGCTGACAAACAAAACCAAATGCTGAGCAACCAAGTACTTGTCTCCACATGGCCTGAGAAGCAGCCTCACACTCCATTTGTATCCCAGTTGTCCCCAAAGCCCTGTTTCCAGACTGTGGCTTTCCGGGTTTTGCATAGCTGTGATGGTCTAGTGAACGTCCATCCCCAGAACGACTTTCCTCATGTCTCTGAAACCACAGCTTGGCCTTTTTCCAGTTTTCTTACCTCTTTTCTCCCAGGAGCTGCTCACCTGCACCATCACAGAACTCAATTTTCCCCCATTTTCTCCCTTCACCTTGACTATTTTGCCTTTTCTTTTTCCCTAGGGATGATATGGAAGCCACATCACCTCCGGGCTGTAATTCCTAACCTGCTTCTATGATTTTCCCAAACTGCAGCTGGACTTGAATTTCCCCATCACACCCAGCACGTGGTGGGGGGGAGCTGAGATCATCCCAGCACCTTGAGTTGGCAACTTTGCCTTGCAGGAGCACGAGGCCCCGTGGCACGGGTCCATGGTGACATGCCACCGAGGCGGAGGGTGTGTGGCACCGGGCGGCCGGGTGCAGCTGACGGAGCACATGAAGGTGATGGAAGGGCACGGCCAGGATTAGGCACATTCCCTCCAACCGCCGCCCCATTTGTGCAGCCCTCCTCGGGTTACCGGGGGGGAGCAGCCGCCCAGGGTCAGCCCCAGCATCAGTCTAGGATGCCTGACCAAGGGGATTGCTCTGGACACGGGGAAAGGTAAGAAACGTGATGAACGGGGCAGATCAAGCACTTGGCACATGGCAAAACAGCACAGAAAATGTCACAACCAGGTGGGCAAGGAGCACCACACACACCTTTCCATTTTCCACACCACCAAAGTCACTGTGTTGAACTGTTTGGGTTATAGTTCAGGCTGGAACTGTGTTTTTCAGAGAAAGCGATGTTTTATGAGAGCTGAATCACCATCTCCCCTATCTGTGGTCATTGTGACCTAGTTATAACCTAGGCAATATTCAGAGAGGAGGTATGGGCAGATGAAAAGATGAACCAAGGTGATACAGTCCTGAAATCTGTATTTTCTTCTTAATAATAAATGTAATTTCTTCTCCTCACATATAAACTTATTCCTTTAGACTGTATGTTGCTCTAAGCAGTGTTGCAAAGAAACAAATGGTCCATCATATGCATTAGGTTTACTTTTATACATGAGGCATGAAAACCATTGTCAGGTAGAGAAGAAAAGACGGCAACACGGGGTTAAATGTCCTATCAACCAAACCTTGGGTCCTGTGCAGGATGCTGAGCTGTCCTACTGCCCCATGGCCCTTGCACTGAGGCTTTCCGTAGGCACAAATGATGCCTCTTGCTGCCTTGCGGTCCCTGTCTTGGTCCGAAGTACCACCAGGAGGGGCTTCCCAGCCTTTCCCCCGAGGACCGGTCGCACGCGCTGCCCAGTCTCACTGCGCCTGGAGAATGCGCTTGGATTTCTCATTGATGCTAAATTTGCACATGACGGCATCTGCAGGAAATGCTTTCCACCATCCCCAGTTGGCCGGGAGACCCTATCTCCCTTGGCCTGGTTTGGGGCGCTGTGTCAGCGCTCCTTGGCACTGGGGAAACGTGACAGCCCCACGCTGGGTACGGGCAGCACTTGGGGAATGCCACCAGCCCAGCCCCAGAGGATGCATCCCAGGGGCTGCCAAAGGAAGTTCAAGGTCTCCATGTCCAGGATGTGCTGCTCAGCAGCTTAGTTCAGGTCTTGAAGGTGGATTACAGCAGAGGACAACAACTCTCCCCAGGATAAACTCAACTCTCAAAGGCAAAGCTTGCTTGTGTGGGAGAGCCAGAGCACCCCAGGGCAGCCAAATATTCCCTGGGTGACAGCTTCAAGGAGCCTACCCTGCTCCAAAAGTGTACATAAGAAGGTCCTAGTATAATAATACACTACAACACATGCAAAATTCTCCATCCTTGCAGGAAAGGTATGCACTAGGAAGGGTTTTAGATGGAGCAGTACAGATGGAAAAACACCGAGAAGATTTTGGACACACAAGTCCCAGACTCCATCTGCTTTTTGTCTGACTTCTCTCAGTGGATCTAACAGAAGATGTTATGTCTCCCAACAAAATTTGCTTCCATTCCACCCAGTAACTACATCACCATGCTGCTACAAAAAAAACCACATCTGAGACCCAATACACCATTTCCACACTCAGGAAGGTGCTCGGCTGTTCGGATGAGGAATACGGTATAAAAAGCTTATGGCAGAGCAGGTTGCCATTTGTTTAAGAGAGCTATGCTCCTGCTTTCTTTATTCTTATCTTATCCTTCTTTCTCACATCCCTGTACATCACTTCAGGCAATTTGCTTCTGCTCTGTACTTTTTTCCACTCTTAAATGTTCGCAGGCAGTTCCCTTACTCAGCGTTTGTTCAAACTACAAGTAGTTAAAGTTCCCAAATGTTCTCCATAAACACATCCTTCCTCAGGCCCCTTATCCTTTATATCACTCAGCACTGGTTTCTTGGAGTCAGTCTGACACTGATGTATGAAGGATTTGATTTTGCTTTCCTTTTACATCTGGCCAGTACAAGAATAATCCCACTGGAGCCATTGGAATCAGTGTAAGTGAGAAAAAAAACCTGATCAAGCCAGCAGACTCATCTGTGCAGCAACTATTTGGTCCAGGTAGACTCTTAATATGCATCCCCAAATCTAAATATCTCATCTGGGGAGGTGATCACAGTTTTGAAGGCCTAAATCTACTCTCACATCATGCTCCTGTCCAAGGAGGTTTGTGTGTACACATTGACGCTGGGGTTCACAAATAGATGTAGCAAACATGAAAGGAGAGACACAAAAAATAATAACAATTTAAAAAAAAAAGCCCAAGATCAACAGAGTGAATAACAGAAATGGCAAGTATTAATTGCTGCATAGACATGAGGAATGTTAAAGGAAACTGTTTGGGGATTTATGTCCAAAAAAATAAGACAACTTCCCAAACTATTTCCTTTCAAATCTCTCAGCATTTTCCATAAATTCCATGTGCATGTGTGGTGCTCTCTGATAACATACAAATCTGCATGCATAAACTGTTTTGAAATGTTTGTACAGTTCCATCCAAAAATATGACGCTGTGTTTGTGTTTTAATTGTCAGCAATAGGATATAAGGCAACAGCCACATGCAGCATGTCAGGGGCACGGGCTGAGTTTAGGTGGTACCAACACAACATCCCCCTTTCTGGCTGGGTCTCTATAACGAAGGGAAACCAAATTATCTGTAGGAAGAACCTGGATGCAATGGCACAGCCCCTGCTCTCAGTGACCAGGGTCCTGGCCCAGACAAACCCACTGGAACCAATAAAGGCATTTTGGATTCATACAAGAGTAACCAGGAGCTTAAACTTGCTGATTTCCAGGTCAGGCGTCAGGGTTTCTGCAACTCTGCAAAAACATAAAGCCTTTTGGGGGGGTGGGAAGGAATGACACTTTGCCTCAATCAGTGTTGTTTGAAATGTCTCGTTTATTAACATTCTTGCCGAAGCCGAACATTAGTTCCACTTTATCAGGAATATAATGCAGCTGCATTTTCTGGATGGGAACACCACCAAAAATATGTTAACTATACAGTCGACAGCTATGCCTTGTTGACTCTCATGCGTAAAACCATACGGAAACAATCCTCATAGGAAATCTCTTTTCTTTTTCTCTATCTGGATGGAAATAAAAAATAACAGGAGATGCTGGAATGAGATGCTTGCTAAGAAATGGGCTGGGAGGACTTTGCTGCCCTCTCCCCGGCGAGCAGCAGGATGGGGTCAACCAGCAGTGGGTGCGGATTTGCAGCAATAGGGTTTGCAGGGAAGATGCATCCATCTCCTCAATGCTTTGCCTCTAAGATATTCCTCTTGGAGATGCATTTTTCCTGAAGCAAATGCCACAGGCAGGGAGCTGTCTTGTGGGTGGCTCTCAGCCCATGCGACCTCAACACCACGACAGGTCTCCCTGGGCATTATTAGTGCCAGTGGATGGGAACTGGCAGGCTCCAGAGATGGGCTCTGATGGGCACAGGGTATGGGGGCTGCAATGAAGGAGGCACCTCAAAAGAGGCTTCCCCTGAGCTCGTCTCTCAAACCTTCAGCTGCCCAAATGTTCATCAAACTCCCCTTGTCCTGGTGTCCATGGCTTCATCCGTACTGACGGGGTGGCTGTGCGCACAGAGCAAGGCTGGAGGGAGGACACTCCAGGAGGACAAGTCTTGATGGTCCTGAGGGACGCTGCCCACTTGTCCACCGCCCAAGGAGGATGGCTACAAAATCCAGTGTAATTTAATGCACCATCAACTACGTGGCAGAGCCTTCATTCCACCCTTCCCAGGCACGGGCAGGGTTAAATATTAATCACGCCAGCTCTGCTTAGGCTAGGGCACTGTGAGACAGCCCCTTCAGTGGGGCAGCCACCCCCATAGCCATCCCCACATGAAGGGAAGAGCACGCTAAGGAGCTCTGGAAATATGCGAGGAGCTGCCAACGTTTGCTGCCAAACACTTTTATCTTTAGATGAAGATAAATCTGTTGCTTACTTAATCCAGCCTTTATGAAACTCACAGCTCCAGGTTTCCAAAATAACAGAAGCAGAGCAGGGCTGGTTGGTGTCCTGGTGAGCAGCAGATACGTACAGGGCAGTTAGAAGGCGACAACAGATCTCACTAGAAACATGTCTGGAGAGTAAATCATATATCATAGAAATAAATAAGAACTTAACCTCCGTGGGCCAGAGAACTGATCTTCTCATGTTCCTGGAAAGTGCAGGTGTCTGTTTACTTAAGAGAGCCATTAAGATAAAATGTTAATAATGAAGAACAAAAAAAAGCTTCTCAAAAAAAATTATGAAGAACATAAAAATCATGCAATGTGAGGCAGACACAATGCAATAGTGAAAGAGCTGAAATGTCCCACAGATACATGAGAGGGTGTCCTGGGCTGGCACATGGTTTGTAACCCAAGGCTGGAGGGAAGAAAGATGCCAGTGATACCAGTCACAGCCCCCATCGCAGCAATGGCTCCGAAACCAAGGGTCTGCTCACCGAGGTGCTTTTATTCTTGATATACACAACTCCGAGGTCAAGCAGATGAATGCCACCTCAGGGTTTAGGTGTTGCGACTGTGAATTTGGGACCTGCCTCCTCCAAGAGGTCCCATGTCTGACTGACCAAGCATTGCCCATTTACAGGGACTTTTGTCCAACCTCAGGCTTCCTGCAAAAATGAGCCAAACTTCACTCTCCTTTTCAGGTCATTTGCTCAATTTTTGCTGGGATAGGTGCTACAAAACCATTACAAATACTGACTGGGAATAGCAACTCCCTTTTTAGCTATAAAACTCACCAGTTCCAGTAAATACTACTTTTTTTTCAATACTAGAGTTATTATCTGACAAGAATATAGCTCCTTCCTCTGCCACTCGTGACCCAGGCTGAACCTGTTTGCCCTGTGTTATTGTGCTGGTGTAATTCAGTGGAAAAGAGATTGGATTAAACAGGCAGCTCTGGAGGAGTAAATAAAAGGAACATGCTTTAAAGAGTAAATAGACAAGTCTGGGTATAATGGAATAACTCCTGGCGGTGCTAAATCAAAGAGAAAATAATGCCCTCGCTAAAATCTGAACATGGATGTTTGTCTCCACAACAAAACCCAGAGAGGGGCAGAGGATGCTCTGGGGGTGTCCACAAATCCACACTGGAAACAGTACCAAAAAAAAAAGAGGGAGTATAAAAGGAAAACATGAGGCAAGATCTCTGTAACAGCCAGGCTTGTGCTCGGGAAGAAGCCCAATTTCTGAATGATCTGTGCACGTGCAGACCTTTTCCTAAGAGGGGTGTGGAGAAAGCCGGGTCAGCCTCAGGTAATTCCTCACTGATTCCAGACCAAATCTGTTTAGCAACAGAAATATTCTTTTTTGTCCTCGCTGCCGGCCCTTCAGTTCAACCTGGACTGAGGGGTCAAGTCCCTGGCTTTACGTCTCCTTTTGCTTTTGTGCTGCTCCAGCAAAGCCAAGAGCAGCTTTGAAGGCAGTAATGGGATCTTCCAAGCACGGGGGATCCTACGAGAGCAGCCAGCAGCTCCTGTCCGGACCAGTAGCGCAACATCTCAGGGGCAGGACTGAACTGTGAGGATTTGATGCTCACTGGCAGTCTCAGCATCCAGATTCCCACATGGGGAATGGTGAGCTGATGGTGTAAATCAGTCCAGCTGTGAAGTCAATTGATCTGCCTTCCTCCACAGGCTGTTTTATCCCCAGCAAAAAGTTGAGAAGCCTCGACTCAGCTCTCTGGGACTACAGCAAGAAACCAAGGGTTTTCTAAGCCCAGCGTCTGATTCTGGTTCATACCTGGATAATCCAAGGTGGACCCTGGTCTATCTCCATCCCTCCACTGGGTTGGCCTGCAGAGAGGAGGGGAAAAGTTTTTAACATCAGCTCTTATCTGGATAGATGAGCAGTAAATAACCAAGTGGGGTAAAGTATATGGGATGTCGCTTTTCAGAGCTGGCACCCCCATTTTCACAGAGTGGCATCAGAATAAATACATCATGAATGACTCGGGGACATTTGTTTCCCATCAGCTGCAAAGGAAATTCTCTGTGCTTGCAAGGTGTGAGAGCCCTTCCCATGGGAAAATGGGACAGTTCATCTGAGAGCCAAAAAAGTGAAGTTCTTTTCTCTTCTTCATTTCTACAGTGACTCTAGGGTCAGAGCTTTAATGAAGACTTTTGACAATACACCGCTTTATGGATGTATTACCTCTCCTCTGCTCACAAGGGAATAGGGATCATAATTTCAGCTGAAAACAGACATAAAAGTGCAGAAAGACTAAATATATGCAATTTTATACAGTTCTTTTCCTAACCAGACCCCAAATGTCATCTTCATAAATCATTGGCTAATATGAAAAGGGCAAGAACTTTTGAACATTTTGGGGTCCTGAAGTGACCATTAATTGAGATAGCCAGATTACAGATGCAGCCACCACTGGCTAAGCCTAGCACTTCGAGTGAATAAATGGAGAGAAGGAATTACACATATTGTAAAGTTACACAGTGGAAAATAATTCTTCAAGGAATACCACATCCTGAGCCTTAGACAAGGAAATCCAGGCCAGACATTATGGAAAAAAGTGATATATTTCAAGGCCAGGCAGAATTATGAGGATGCTCAGTCTGAATAATCCAAGGTCCATAAACTCAGCCGTATTTTCCAACAAAGTGGATTAAGTGTGAATCTGTTGTGGGATCCAGCACCAAGGTGCGAGACTTGGGTTACAGACACCAGAGCCATCTGCATGAAGGGCTCACCAGGGCTTCATTTCAGAAAAGATTCAGCAGCAGGAAGAGAATTAAAACTGCAGCGTTTCCAAATCACTGATGGTGAATCCAAGTGGGGAGAGCCATGCTGGTTAAAGCACACTGGCAAGGTGTGCAGCTCTCCAAATCCCAGTGCACAGTGTGGATGGACACTAGTGGAAAGCAATGGTCCATCAGAGCATTCTGCTTTCACCAGCTAAGGGTTCATGCCCAGCCTTATAGTCCCCTCAGAGGCAACCCATCCTAAAGTCATTCTTTGCTTACATCAGGGCAAGATTTACTTCCAAAGTGTGTTTTTCCAACAGAGTTACAGGACACACTCATGTTGACAACATCCCCAAGCAACACAACAAGTTATGCCTCCTGAGAAGCCCTTTGGAAGGTGCTTTAAGATGAGGTTATAGACATTTGAGTGCAGGAAGTAGAACTGCATGGCATGAAAACCAAAGAGGCCAGGAAAGAGCAGCATCCTTCAGCACAAACACAAAGCTTGGGCAATTCAAATGGTTTGTTAAGAGAACAGGAGGGCATGAGAGAAAATAAGGCAATCCTTCTTTTTGAGTAGAGAAACACGATTGCTTGCATCTATGTCATTGTAGCTTTACTTTTGTTAAACATACATCCATGCTTTACTCAAGGTACAACTCAAGAAGGATAATATGGCATGGGGAAAGACATCTTCATTATTGGTAGCTACTTTTTCCGCAGTGTTCAGAAGTGTGCTGGGGTAAATAGTTAAAACATGTTTAATGGATCTAAATAAATCACTGTGGAATACTCAAAAGTGATATAAAACTCAGTTGGAGCAGAAGTTCACCTAGTGCTATTTCTGACAAGTCCCTTTGAAGGCACAGCAGCAGTTTATTACATTAATGAACTCCGGCAGAATGGTCCTCCAGCAGCCCTGAAAATGCAAATTTCATTCTTAGGCTAAGACTTTTGCCATCTACTAAGGGCTTTTGAGCTTTTCTCTTGATCTTCCCCACCTGGGGACGAGAATGTGCAAATTGACCTTGCCTCTTTTCATCTGTCTGATGTTGGCACTCAAATAAACTGATGCCTTCCTACGTCCAGGTCTTGGCAGGTTGGTTTGCTGCTTGTGTCTTTGTGTTTCCTCCAGGAAGCAGAATAAGAACATAAGTCACATTTAGCACAGGTACAATCCTGCCAGAAAGGGAGTGCAGCTTCTTGAAGGAGGAATAAACCACTTACATCCAAAGTTTAGCTCTGTTTTCCCAACCAATATGTTTTTAAAACAGTCTCAGGTGCGTGAAAAGCAGCCAAATCAACAACTCCTTATTCTGGGAAAGCTGGTGAAGATGTAGGAAAATCGAGGTGCTTGGGACTGCAAGCCGAAATGGTGCATATGTAGTGGTGTAATGCCTCCAGCCTTACAGGCATGTTTTCTGCATAGAAAAAAGGTCGTCTTTGGATGCATCAGGACACCAGTATAGCCAACGGCCTGATCATCAGTTCTTAAGCTTGTATAGGAAGCTGTTTGGTTGCCATATAGATATATACTAATCTGCTCACTCATGCGTCTCTAAGCATTTTACTACCATTCATAAATTAAATCTGAATGAAGCCTCCTGCTTCACTGATCTGTGAGTACCTCCAAGCAAGATGCACTGGCAAGTTCAGTCGCTTGGCTGAGCTCCCCAGTCAGCTGCAGCTCTGGGACCCAGAGTCCCAGTCCTTCCCAATAAACCTCAGTGCTTCAACAGGGACACTTCGCATTCCAAAAAGGAGCAATGGATGGTGTGAAAACAAGTCTGCCTGCAACACACTTACTGCAGGAGAGACCTCGTGTCTCCAGAGCAATGTCTCTGAAGGGCTTTCATGGGAGAAAAGTTTGCCATCGAGAACATGCCCAAGCTTTGGCACAGGGCATGCACAAGGCAGCATCAGCACTTTTCCTCTTCCTACCCTTCTTGCAGGCTCCTGATTTATAGACAGCCATGCTACTGCTCTTGCGAGCTGGAAGTGAGAATGCCTGCGTGAAGCCCCAGATGCCACCACAGAGCGCAGGACACATGGTGTGAAAGTGTCTCTTAACAGTGCAGTCCCTGTAGGTGTAGGGCAAGTGGCTGACGCCACCACCCCCTAACAAGGGGAGCTTACACACAGAGCAAATATGAGCACGTGGGCTAAGGCTAAGAAAATACTGCTCAGACATGAGCCAGAGCCCCAGAATTTGGCTCCAAGTCCAAATTTTTCTGAAGCTCAGGAGCATTTAGGCCTGGAGCTGTTGTTCAGCCTATTGGAGACAAAAGATCTCATAAAGACATGTTGTCTGCTGCTACGGTTTCTAGTGCCTAATCCAAATACCTACAATGAGCACACAGCACTCCCAATGTCTTCCTCTTCTCCTCCCTTCACATGTTCTCACCAACTTGCTTGAGTTAGTATCATGTTTAGAGAAGCTTTGCAGACACTTCTCAGCTTTGTCAGAAAACTGTATCCTCATCCCAGTTTGTCTTGAAAATAGTCTAGGAGTATACATGTTTGCCTGTGCTACAGGAACTACCCTTTGCTAATCATCTCCTTCTTGACCACTTCTCCATGGTGCTCCCAGTGCATCCCATAGCTACCTCAATTCCTACCAATATCTGATTATCTCCCTATAGATAAAGGAAATTTGATTATTTATTGAAAATGCCAAAATTTACCTTCATCTCCTTTTCTTATCCATGTCTCTCTTAGCTGGTAACTGCTGCACAGCCTCTGTTTTGCCATGTGTAGCAGTAGTGTGTGAATAATAAATAACAACGATATGCTTTCAGCCAGAAAATAAACCCCATATGTGTCCTCGAGTCTTTCTTTTCTCCTGAAGAATTTGTGCAAATATTGGTTCCAGAGACTGTTATAATCCTGTTTACTTGTCAATGCTTGGAGTGAGCATGTAATTACAGTTCCACTGTAAGATACTTAACATGTAATTCAATGGCAAAAAGCTGCCACGTTATTATAGTCTTCCAAGGTTGGATTTATGCCCTGAAACCTAAATTAGTCTCAACAATTTCTGTTCAGAGGAGGATAATTTAATGCAAACATTATCAAGCACACCAAAGAGCAAATTTAACCAAGATGAGAGACAACATAAGCAAGTATTATATTTTTTTAAGCTTTCTTTGCCACCTCAGCTTTCATGGACTGATAAGCCAAGAGTTTGTGTGAGTAGCATGCAGAAATGAAATAAAAAAAATATCAGCGGCAATCAAAGAAACCTTAGGAACCAATTCTGTCCTTGGAGACAGGCACAAAACCTCCGGGACACGTCTCTTGTGGTGATACCCAGTGGTGCAACTTTGAAGTCAGTATTGAGCTAAAAAGTGAAGAAATTTATAGGAGTCTCTGGCCTTTGTTCACCCCATTGCAGCTACATCTCTAGGATCTGTTAAGCTACTGTCTGTCACACCATCATCATCAACATTAATTGGGCCCTGCCTTAAAATAATCCATCCTCAGCACCACACTTAGCACTCCTACGGGCCTGCTCATACAAGACTTGCAGAGGGCTTTACATGTCCCAACTGCTTAGCAACGCAACGTGTCCAAGAATTTGGTCAGAGGCACAACAGGGGTAGCTGTGTTTGCCACAGTAAAGCTACGCACTTGCCTATGACCACAGCCAAGGCTGCTCAAGGCACAGAGGAAGAACTCCAGCTCTTGGCTGCATTAATTTTCCACATCCCCAGTCCTGTATTTTGTTATGAGCCTCAGTTTCCCCTTTGTAAAAGGAGCTGTGGACTTTCAGTCTTCCCAAGGGCAGGGTGACACCAGCCATGGGACCCCTCTAGAGCAAGTCATCTATGGCAGTGGAGACACCTGGGTCTCCTTCACCACCTTCCAGAAAGGTTGCTCTTCTCAAGCCATTCCCTGACTCCTGAAGCTCCTTGCCAGACCTTTCGGTGCAAACATAACACAGGCAGTGATGTTACAAGGCTCAGAGGCCACAGCCAGGCTAAGAGTCCACAGGAGTCATGCGAAGGCAGGCAGAAAGTCCCCAAAGCTCAGAGGAAGGAGAGCGGAGGAATGCAAGCGTGCGGAGCACCTGGGACCCTGCGCTGCCAGCAAGCCCAGGTGTGCACCACACAGGCGGGGGGACCGCGACCCTGAGCTGGCGATGACAGCTCGGGGTCCCTAATACATTAGTTCCTGGGGTCTCGCGTGCATCTGTTGGAGGGTTTGAGGTTTGCCGTGAGCCGAGGGAATAATTAAGCAGGTGGGCTGCTGGCTGTCCAGCACGCCTGCCAAATTCAGGCCTGCTGGAAATGGGTGTAACCCTATGGAAAACGGGCAACCATGTGAACGTATGTGCAATATCCTCACCCATGCATGCACACAAACACACGGGGGAGAGGGAAGAGGCGTGGATGCATCTGCAGAAGCATGCGAAGACCCCAGCAAGGGGGGATGCCTGATCTGCAAGGCAGAATCCATCACCTGAGAGCCACCATACACCCCTTGGAAAACCTCTGGCAGTTTAGCTCTCCCCTTAGCAACTCCTCACTCTTTTATTTAGGAAGAGCTCTCTGATGGGCTGCCAGAATAGCCAGGTTCATACAACGGTTGCATTGTGCCATCTTCTGGTTAAAGGCTGTGGACTCCCTCTCTAGAGTCCTGCTTAACTCCAGCACAGGAGAAAATGTATTTCTCTTATGGCTTCAAGAAGTGAGATCCAGAGAGGCCTGGGCAGCTCGGCTGTTGTGGTGTAACAGCGTTATCTGCAGAAATGAACCGCAAGCACAAGGCAGAGTTTGTGAGGATCACAGGGATGTAGGAGCTGCCAAACAGAGCCCGTCTGCCAAACCTGCTGTTCTTACCTCCAAAAGAAATGATGCTTCTGCATATCTCTTCAAGGTGACATTGAGATATCCATATATCCATCTGGCCAGCTGTGCAACTATCAACCACCTGTAGGTGATGAACGAAGCCACCGGAAAGTGAAAAAGAAAGTAGATTCAGCAAGGTCCTCAGAGACAAAACATGTTCATCTGTCTACTAAGGAAGATCATAAATATCCATAAATGCATGAGGACACATGTTCAGAACAGCTGCCAATTACTCATCTGGATCATGAATATGGGGAACTGGATGTTCCCATCCCACCCTTCGCTGCAGAAAAGTGAAGATACACAACTGCAAAGGGATATGTGCTATTGAAAAGAGCTCTTCGTGGAGAAATAACTGGTCTGAATGTGCAAGCTTAGACTTGATATAAAAAATTAACTGACAAATCCTCTTGTTTTGCAGCAGCACAGTTTTAAAACATGGCCCCTGAAAGCAGAGCCATTTCCAGCAGTGTCACATCACGCCCAGCTCTGAGCTCACTTGCACCAACGCAGCTCCCTTGATTTCCACAGTGACATTTCTCCACCTACCAGGATCATTTCGCAGAAGTAGGTGTGCAGGATGATGGGTTCAAAAGGAGCTAATTAGGCACAGATTAGACAGACAAATTAGAAACAATGACTTCTCTAAGTACTTGTTGAGCAAATGCAGCTTCAGGGAAAATCCATGCTAGGAATTGTCATCAGCAGGGATAGTGTGAGCTGGATGAATGAGGTGCACAGCAGTCCCCACCAAAAAGCTGCCAGGTAATGATGTTACTACAAGAAATGGTACGAAAGGATGAAATCATCTCCTGTTCCAAGGAAGGGGAAATAGCTGCTACATCGCAGAGTACAGGACCTAACAGACCAGTGGCTGCAAGTGTTTGCCATCCTAGTAATATTTAATTATTTGGCTGTAATGAGCTCTGCAAATGTGTTTAGTCTCAAAATGTCTTTTAATAGTGATCTGAAATTTCAAGTTAATCAGGATCGTTATGAAAGCAGCCTGATGATGTTGCACACAGGTATCAACCAGTGCTGAGGTACTATTCTGTTCTCAGCTTAAACTAAAGCAGGAGAAGCAGAAGCAGAGAGTTTTACAAGATTTAGATGACTTCAGCCTGGTCTGCCCACTTGGAATCTGCCTACACTTTCTAACACGCCAGGTATCTCCTTGCACAAGCCTGTCATCAGGAGGAGATACGGGAACATGTCCAGATTTTGAAGTAACCCAGTAGGTCTGTACCCTTGATGATCTGGCAGAGGAGCAATCGGGAGCTTGGATTGCGCCATGCTGCAGCTGAGCGGTGCGTGACGTCTCCATGCAATACATCCACAGTGGGACTACGCTTACTGAGAGTAAGTTTATGCTTACATCAGGATCACCAACAGCAGAAGGAGGATTTTGGACCTGAAGTGGGAGGCTTGGAGGGTTGAAATGAGAACAGAAGCATATAACCATCCCATAGCAAGACATCAGCTCTGCTAGCATCTGATCACTGCTGTTATCTAGTCATCTTACAAGAATGAGTAAGTCCCTCCCTACGGTTGCATCATTGCTTGAACACATTAGTAACAAAATATGAAGTGCTTTTCTTGCCTTGCAAGCATACCAATGATCGGTCCTTCTTATATATCAGCTTCTGAACCTTGTAGCATTTTCCTTTTGATTATTTCTATGCTGACATTTCTTAGTTTGTATGGGCCAAGACTGATTAAAATACTCAGTATGGGGTCTTTCAGGGCTGTGGGGTTGTAGACTTCTGAGGGCAGCAATCTGAACTTGTTTTCATTTCATTATTTACTGCAACTTTCAAATTTTCTTTGAAGCCATTTTTTCCCCAGATTTGCTCCTGAGTTTCTCCTCTTCTATCACTGCCTTAGTTTTCCTCCTCTCCACTACAGCTTGGCTCTGTCCCCCTGCAATTTTGACAACACAAGCTTTAAGGTTTTCTGCCAGGGCATCAGCACTGATCAACACACCCACGCTTGGTGTATTTTGGAGGATCCCATGGCTTCACTCCCCCTTCCCAGAGGACAATCCCACTTCACCCCATCTCCATTCCCTGCTCTGGTCACAGCAGGAGTTTTTGACCCATCCCTCCTTCACCTTTTTGCTGCTTCTCACCTCCAGCATTTCACTGCAGGTGGGTCCCTGCCACCAGCATCCATTCCCCATCCCTGGAGGTGCTGCCTGCTCTCAGCATTCCCATGTCCTACAACCCACAAATCTCCCTGATACCCTCTGGGACCAAGAGAAGGAGCAAGTCCCCACATGACTGGGAACTGGCCTGGTCTTGAAGGCGTGAAATCGGAGTCACCTCCACCACTGACCTCCTTGGCACCCTGCTGCACCCTGTGGAGCTCACCAATAGCAACAGCTCTTTGCTCTTGGAAAATAAATAGTCTGAGCAAGTGTATTTTTAACCACTTAGTATTTTTATCCAGTTTCTAGCATGGTTCAGTATCAAATACCCTCCTGAGTCCCAAATGCATTACAGCTGCGCCAGATTCACCATGTCTACTAAATCAGGAAGGCAATTATATCTTTGTTTGGCATGATCTGTTTTTAATATGCCCATGTTGTTTGCTGGCTGTTGGATGCTTTTCTTCCAAATGTTGCTACACAAGTCCTTCAATGCACGGTGAAGTCTGGACGTTTCCCCAGAGGACACAACAAGAAAATAACACAGAAGATGCCAAGACTTGATTTCATGTTCTTCTTCAAGACAGGTACCATATTTGCTTGCTGCTGCTCTTCAGATGCCTCTGACCTGGGGATTTATTGGCTTGATTTTCACTGGCGTGTTTTTTTCTCATTAGTTGCCTCATTCTCTCAAGTTGTCTGATTCCCATTGACAGCAGAGAGAATCTGGGCTGATCAAGGGCTAGAGGACACGGTCCTGGCTTTTTTCAGCTCCCCTGGGTGCATTTCATCTGTTGATTTATGTGAGAAATAGTTGGTTTGCCTTGGTGGAGAAACAAAAACACGCAAGTGCAAAAAGAAAAGGCGACTGAAGACACAATGGTCATGTCGTTATTGAAATGTGCTTCTCACTTCAGAAACAGCAGTCTGTGCTCAAACCAAGTGATAAGTGGGGACAGAGATTAAGCCAAAATAAACCTCCTTATCTTAAAAAAAATTCAGCTTCCTAAAGCCAACCTGGAGCTGATCCGTGTGAACAACAAGAGAAAGCACAAGAAAGCTGAGAAATTTCTTAAAATAATATTACTGTAGGACCCAACAAAAAGTAAAGTCTGCTCATGGGACAGAAGTTATTTACAATTAGCGTTGACACTGCCCATGGGAGGTCAGATGGAGAGCAGAGCACTAACCCTTCTGTGTCTTGCACGTTTAATTTACAAACATAGGCAACGATCCTGTGGGGAGATACCTTGGCTGGACATCAAACACCAAGTGGTTCTCATTGTCTGTGAACTTCCCCTGAAAAGCAACAGGACTTCTCTCAGCACATAAGGTTAGAGGCCTTTAGTTAAAACCTGTGTATTGGATTGATTTCATGAACTCCAAAGAGGCAAGAAGGATGATTCCCAGTGCATGGCACTGAGCAAGGGGCTTCAGTTTGAGTCCTGGTCCTGTGAGAGACTTCCTGGGTGTCTTTCCCAACCAATGGATGGATGTCATGGATGTAAAGCAAATATTTGGAGCAAGAAAAGAGTTGTATATTTCCCCTTGTGCAGTCCACTTTCAAGGCTTCATTGAGGGCATCTCTCAAAAATATCATTGGAGCAGATCCGAATCTCTCCAAAACAGATATTGTATAGATCACAGTGCATCTCCATGGGGAGAGAACACAAAACAGGTCTAAGAAATTTTACTCCTTTGACAGAGAAAGAACTGTCTTGGCTCTTTTCCTGAATGTCCCCACAGCATCTTTCCTGTGATTTAGGGAGAAATTTAGCAGAAACCTCCAAACCTCATCTCAGATTGCCACCAACAGCCCTCACCTGTTTTCTAATGATCTGGTTCAGCTTGGAACCATCCATATCTTCTGAGTCTCTCAGTCTATGGTGGATCAGATGTGTATCACTTGCCTCTTCATGGCAATGCTGTCTCTGCCTTAGGTACGGGATGCATTTCTCCACCATTCACATACCCATTGCTTCACTCCATCATCCTCATGTCCTGAGAAGTCCTTTTCCTGCATCATGCATAGGACTGGCTCATCCTTCCTTGGAAGTGAACCTCTGTGCTCTTCAGTCATTAGTCACCTCCTGATCCTGCCCTTCCCTCACTCTGAATGCCACAATGTGAGTCATTCCCCAGTTTTCTTGGCAGGCAGACCCCTGAGGAGCAACAGTTCAGGCTGCATTGCGTCATATGATTGAAACAGTGTTGAGAGACTGTCCACAAGTCAGAAAAGGAGAAATATCCTCTCCCAGTGGATGCCCTGCTTCATTAGTGCCTTCTCTTCATGGACAGTTTGATGGTGGGGCTGGACTTCTTCCAGCATCCGTATCAGTTGAACATGGACTTTAGTGAGGGATAACACTGTTAGACTGGGCTCTAGAAGGTGCTCAGGCCCAGGCATGCCTAAGGAGTAATTTCTCCTTTATCCTGCTGGGAAACAGTGTCCCAGGAGAAGACCTTCTCCCTCTACAGAATATTTGGCAAAGTCACAGGCTTTTCTTGGTCTGAGCTCAGTGATGGACTTGGCTCCTGTGGGACTGCACTGGACATCAGCTCTCTGGGCATGTCCATAGCCCTGCATTTACTATATGGAGATGTCAACTTGTCCACTGCTGGTGAACCACTCATTTACAGAGCCCAAGTGCCCCATTTTTTGCACTTCTTGCTGATCCACAAATCACATGGAAAAAAGCTGTACCTCCATTCCCATCCCCTATCCAAAGGAGACAGTCAAGCAGTGAGAGATGGAAAATTGTTATAAAACCAGTGGCTCCTTGTTACATCTCTGCTCCTCTGTTTTCTTGTATATCTTTGTCCATAAAAGCCCCATCCTGCCGTACATACCAGCCTTCTCCAACCAAAGCTGAGCATCTCGCAGGAGACAGTGGCACCTCGGGAGCCAGGAAGGACCATGTGAATTTTAGGACAAAACAGACAAGTTCTGGAGAAATCATACCCAAACAAGCAGTTTTTCCTTGAAACTAATATAGAATACAGGGCTGTGCTTATGTGACACCCAAGACTGCTGAAAGGAGCGTGGAGTGGGAAAATAAAATACCCCCCATCCCTCCACTTGCTGCCAGCACCAAGTATGTCCACCTGCTAAAACAGAGGCATTTCAACAGCTACAAGGGCACTGGGTCAGGCTGCAGCTCTCTTGTTGCTGGTGGGCATCATGAAACACAAGAGGGGCAAGTTGCCCAAGGGGGACCAAGCACAGCCCCATCCGGGTGCAGGGCTGGCACACAGAGGTTGGGGCTAGCTCCTGGCATAACTAAAGCATGGATGGAGTCCATAATAACTAAAGCATTGGTGGGGGGTGGAGGGGCTGCTGTGCCCTTGCATCAGGGCCAGCTGCTGAGACGATGTCTGGACCCAGGCACTGATTAGAAATTATCCCAGACAGAGCAGGGCGAGGGCAAGGGGGAGAAGTGAGTGATGGATTAACCCGTTTCGAGTCACACTCTCCCTCTCAAGAGTGGGTTGCTTTCTGCTCCGACGCCAAGTGACGCTAACAGGCATTGCTAAGACAGGGCCTGGGCAAGATTTATTTATCTTGAAGCCCTTTAAACATTTCAACACTCTGTGGCTGTGCACCCAGCAACCCTGTGAAACTGCATGCCTCGCCGTTCCTACCCTCTCCCTGCTCTTCCCTCCTGGTTGTTTCACTCCCTCCTTGCTGCAAGCCAGATTGCCTGTCAAAATTAAAAATTGAGCCATAGGAGGCACGCACTTGGCTTTCCCCTATGCCCATCTGGAAGGGCCCTGATCCTGCCTGGGGACGGTGGGACTTCTCATAAGCACATAATCAGCACTAAAAGATCCCATGGCCTCTTTTTTGTCCAAGGCAATATGGATAGTGGGGAGCAGCACAGCATGGGTCGCTCCCTTGAAATCGTGTTAACTCTGGAGTGCCTGGTGCCGCATAATGGGTGAGGCTTTACATGTCTTGGGAGGAACACCTACATCTGCAATCCATCACCCACAGAGCCGGCCGAGGAGCCAAGGTGATACAGCCCATTTGTTAACTTCTCCATCCTGCTGACTAACGCAGCACAGCAAACATGGTTTATGGGCTACCCCTAAATCACACAGGAGGCCCAGCACCCCTGTTTCCATCCAGGACCTCTGTTTGGAGAACGCACTGAAACCACTGGGGCTCTCTGTGGGAACAGAGAGATGTTAGTTACACATAAGCTGCTCCACCAACGTCAGGAGAGTCGCAAAAATGGAAAAGGACAGTAGCTTATCCCAAAGACTTCCTTGTTAAAGGAACATCCAAAGCACACAGATTTGCCCTACTCCTGCGCTACTAGATGAATTTTTCTTGCTGTTGAACCTGAGTTGAAGGGCTTGCAGCTCAGCCTTACTCTTCCAAGCTGCTGTTCAAAAAGCATTGCTTCCCCACCTCCAAAACAGTGATATCCACCATCCATCAAGGCAAGACAGGTGGATATTTCAGGCTCCTTCCTCCCAAGCATCCTCAATACCTTCACTGCGTGGCAGACTCTGCTTGTCATAGTGCCTGGTAAATGCTGTGCTTTGCTATCGTGCTGTTTCTACCATTACAACATTCTAGCACCATTTAGAACAATTTCATCCAAAGATCTCGAAGTACTTTACAAGGTTTAGTTAATTAAGCCACTGAAGTATTATTACATCTCTCTTATGGAAAGCAAAGATGTTAAATGACTTGCCAAATGTAATATGAGTCAGTAGCTAAGTTGGGAAAAGAACCCAGGAGTCCTGACTCTTAACCCATGGCTGTAAACCATTTTTGTCTGTAAAACAGAAATTAAGTGAGCAGAAGGGTGGCAGCATGGCTTTTCCTTTTACTCAAACTGCCTTATAGTTAGGACAGCAAGAAAAGTACTGTTTTCTAATCCTAGGACTTGGTACACTTGTTGGAAAAGGACTTTGTGGAAGTTCTGGGGGGCTCACGGCCTTTTGAAACTCTCCCATCATGGTCATATGTAAAGAAGCTATTGTGCTAGCAGGAGTTACGGGCTTGTTGCAGAAATGAGCTCTGTGTTATCTAGGAAGTCAGAGCAGATCATTGAAACATCTATTCAAAACAGTGACGAATCTACAATTCTTCCTGATTACTAAAGCCAATAAAACCACCAGAATAAGTTACCATTTGTTCACTCTGTTACCAAAGAGATGAAAAAGGGAACATAAAGGTGATTTCTCTTGCAGTAAAGGACTCCTCTTCCTCTGGCCCAGCCCAGGATCTGCGAGTGGAACTGCTCCAAGTCTAAAGATAAACACAGCGATAGCAAGGGCATTTCCACAAGCAGACCAAGGAATTTGAAGAGGAAGGAGTAACTGGGACCCCAATGAGCCATTTGCCTGTATCCTGCTGTCCATAAGTTTTGTAAATTATGGGGGGGAAAATGGTGTGTGTAACTGAAAGCTGCCCCTAGGCACCAATAATTTGTCTGACCTGCATTTAGACGACCAAGCCGCTCGGCTCTAACTAGCCTTGGCAGCCTCGCGCGGGTCGTATTTTTACATGGATGAACTGTTCTTCAACAATTTCCTCCAGTGTGCTAGCAGCACAAACAGGCTTTTCTTTGCAAGCAGGTATGTGTGCCTTCTTTTTCCAGTTATTTCTCTTCTCGTACACATGGTTTATGTGGCCATTTGCAAAGAAAAAACGCCCAGCCCCCTCTCTCTTTCCTACTGGCAGTGTTTCTACAAGCCCTGTTGCAGTTTTATGCGGCAGGGATGGAGGCTTGCTTAGGTTTGGACACCCTTGTTTTAGGAAGCAACAGCATCACCTTTTTCTGCCATTTTTCCAAGTTCTATTCCTATCTTTCCCTCACATTTGCCTGCAGTATCGTGTTTTATTACTCAAGAAACCTAAATTATGCTCGTAGTGACAGCCAGAATTTACAGTTCCAAAATTCCTGTTGCTTTCCGGGGTAATTCTAAGGCTGAATTAGACATGCAGGAGAAATCATTGTGAAGAAAGGGAGAGAGCTGGGAAAGCTGTGCCATCACCTGTCTAAATCCAGGGCTCCCTTCCTACAAGAATCCTTACCATGGCCAAAGCCCTGTAGGCCCCTTCTGTCTGTAGTATTGCAGATATGGCAAGAAAAGCATTAAAAAAAGAAAGCAAGTGACAAGGACACTGTCAGAGATACATAGATACACAATATATATATATTTGGCCTTTCTAGGAAGGAATTCATCATATGCACCAAAAGCTGCATGACCTTAGGGTGCACACACAGGATTTAGGGCCTTGTAGGAATTTGCCCTTGCTCTTTATTTAACGCTGAGTAGGATGGCGCCTGTATGAACCGAACACGTCCAGTGGTTTCCCTCAGACATTTTGATGATGGATTGCTGGCATCACTTGTTTTCTTTTGAAGGCAATTCATTTATCAGCGACAATTACTCAACTGATAAGTTCAGTGTGTTCAGCTGTTCATGGCTACACAGCAGCTACAGGCCAATAAATATGAGCTGCAATTAGCCTGATTAATGATTTCAGATCACTAAACTGCAGCTTTGTGTTAGATAAGGCTCTAATATGCTTTTCTGCTAAATTGGGCGAGTTTACTGGCATCGGTGACACTACCTTCATTGTCAGCGCCCCAAGCACAGCAGCTCCTTCAGCCTGTGACAAAGCTGAGTCCCGCTCCCGGGGACCTCTGAAGAGCTCAGCAGGTGTTTGGCGGGTGGTGTACAGCAATGGGGAACCCCCTCCCATCTGCCGCATAGCAAAGCACTAAGGAAATTGTTTCCAAATGTCCCTTAATTTAGAAGTTTGCTTCCCCCCACCACCCCTCCTTAGCCTCCTGTTTTATTCCTTAGGGCTGCTGACCTTCACCTCTGCTGCCATCCTTCAGCCGCAAGTGTCGCGGAGCACGGAGTAGCAAGCCAAGAGAAGAGAAGCTGTAAGAGCCCAAATACTGCAAGCAGACTTGTAAGCTATGGAAAGTGGGTTTTAGGAGGACTGCATTTGATTTAATGTGTTGGCAGGCACTAATGTTGCTACGGTGAGACTTGGAGAGCACGGAGCACGTGCTGATGGCAACACCATCAGAAGGGATGGCATTTGCATTTCGCTCATTTTCTGACTATAGAATCATTTGGTTGGAAAAGACCTTTAAGATCATCAAGTCCCACCTGTCCACCACTAAGCCATGTCTCTAAGCACCTCATCCACCCATGTTTTAAATACCTCCAGGGTATCCTAGCACAGGCTCCAAGCCATTAAATGAGCTGGGATTCACCACACTGTATCTAAAGCTCTTTACACAGACCCAATCTCACCACCCTCTCCTCCCAGCGAAGACCTTTTCAGGCTGAAGAAGAACTTTTGGGCATTGACACTGCTGGAGATTTCATTTCAGTGAGAAACAGGCCATTTGCTGCTGGTAGGAATGTCCTGGTTTCTGGGCTCAAGGCAACACTGGACACAGGGACTGCAGTCCCAGCCCTTTCTCAAATTTGGGTGCTGAATTAGCTCTGCAGCTATTTCATCCCAAGGTGAGAGTCTCAGGTGTCCTTCCAAGGAAGCAATGTTGGAGGAAGGCATCCACGACTTGAGAAAAGGTCCTGCAGCTGCAGCGTTTGCTTGCGCCGTGCAAGATCTTGTATGGGGAACAACAGTGCAACAACTGCTGCATTTCATCTCCACATCTTGAATCTGTATCCACATGGCCACAAAAAGAAAAGAGGAAAGCCATGGAGCACACAGCAGTCACAGCCAGGAGGAGGTGGAGGAGGAGGAGAAGGAAGAAGAAGTCATTCATGCTCACTCCATTCCCAGGGCCCTTCATGTATTTTATGTTACACTTCAGAGGAAAATACATTGCAGCAGTTAATTTTATGCCCCCCTCATTGCTCACATTTACCCTGAGAATCTATTTCAGACATGGCATAAACATTTGGTAATCAATACTTTTCCATCAGAGGTTTCCTCACTGTCAGGGAACAGGTATATTTCATTAGCTTAGTTGGAATGGCTCTCTCCCATACTAGCAATGCAGTAATCTGTTTGTCAACCACAGCCAAACACTGAACTGTTTACCCAGATGTCCCTGGGGGCTCAATAAAGGGAAAAAAACCAAAACAAACCCACTCCAAACCCAGGGCGGTGTACTCAGGGACCTGAATGTACTCATTTTGCAACCGTGCCTGGGGTCAGGAAGGCCCTGATGAACCCTCTTGGAGGAGTCCTCACCCTGGGAGCCACCCACTCACACTCTGGTCTGAAGGGTTGAGAAAGGACAAGAGGAAAGAAGGAGAACAGGAAAGGAGGAGTTATCGATCCTGAGATATGATACAGCCCATGCAATCATCTGAGCTTTGGTTTAGAGAGAAGGGAGATTTTGGTGGGGTTTTTATAGTCTGTGGCGACTTCATCACATCATGAAAAAGGAATTATGCCCACCAGAAACTGCACCTATGCTTTTGGGGTTGGTTCAGATGAAATCTCATGGCTGCTCAGACCTTTGGATTTGTGTCACTGGAGAGACTTATCTACAGAAACTAAACTGGTAATCAAGTAAGAACCTGCTGACATGATTATAACTGTACAGTTGTCATGCGAATGCCCCAGAAGTGAGACATGAGAAATCCTAGAAAGTCTGGAGGCCCATAGAGCCTTAATCCAGCATTTCAGCCGCTTCTCAAGGCTGCATATCTATTGAAATAAAAATTTCCCATGTTGGCACAAGAACTCCTTTCCATGGCGTGATGCTGGCACATTGATACCTTGAGAACCCGGAAGCATGCTAAGATGTTTGAAAATTATATTTTTGCTTTCCATAGAATTTAAAAAGAAAGTTCATGTCTGACTCCATGTTCCTATGGATTTGTGAGACTTGGAATTAATTCGCTGAAAACCCACATTTTGCTTCTGCAGAAAACCATCAGCAAACTGCTTGGAGCTGGTCAAATTTTAAAAGGAGCTGCCAACAGAGAAAAAGGTAAAGACCATATGTTGTTTTAGATCTCACAGAAAGTCTGCTAGTCACATAGTGTAGCAAAGGGAGACCAAATGCAAAACTACTACAATATCACAGGGGAAAACAGAAAAAAACCCTCCAGGTTACACTGAAGGCTGCATCAAAAACATGAGGTCAATGTTACGATTACATCAGTTTTACTGGTGCTATACCAGTGACATTGGGGGAATTATTTCTAATGTATTTCTAAATGTGATCAGGAAGTGGCCAAGAGGCAAACAAAGCCAAATAGATGCAAGGTGACACATGGCCAAATCCTGGGTTTGGCTACACCAGAGTTATTTCTAGCTGATCAGCTTTGTTCTCCTGAAATTGCGTTGGCTTCAGACTTGGAAAGCTGAAGGTGGACCTCCTCCATCCGCAGTCTGAAAGGATCCGAAGCAGCAGGGAGCTGGACCAAGTGGGAGGGTGAAATGAAAAGAGGAGGAAGACTTTACTGAGATGAAAGAGAGGAGCAATGGCAGTCTGGAGAAGACAATTTCTGGACCGATTTTCACAGCCTGGTTTCTAGAGAAACACAGTTCTGGCACTTGTGCTGTACTACATCCCTTCCTAGGCCAGCTGGGATTTTAGCAGGCATGGTGACAGCAATTCCCTGTGAGAAGAGAGTTATGCTGACACATACCTCATGGGCCAGGGGAAATAGCAAAGCTGATGTAATAAGGTACTAAATGAGGTCACTGAAGGGATCTCAGCCTAAGGTGGGGAAGGGCAAGGCTATAGTCAGAATCACAGGTCATGCTGTCAATGCAACCAAAACCACAAACTCCAGTGGTGGAGAGGACAATTTGGCTCAGCACAGAGGGAGAAATGGTGTGAACAAGAGCAGGGAAGACTCAGCTGCCCATGGACTGCACCGTGCCCAGACAGGACAGGGAAAGGAAAAATCCACCAGTATGAAAAGCCCTGTAGGAAGCCCTCCTTGAGAAAAGCCTTTCTGAAGAGATTGGCCAAGGGGGTGATGAGGCTTTTGCTATTTTGGCCCAGAATCAGGAAGAGTCCAAACACACAGTAATGTAGAGGCTGGCCTACAGCTTCATGGACAGAGCTCCAGGTCAGCACTTGGAGGATTGCCAGCATCACCAAAACCATAAGCTAAGAAGAAAATTAGTTTAACCAACTGTGTCATCTAGAAAAAAGACTATTGCTCCAATAAATCCCCAAGCCTCAAAGCCTATGTGGTTTCTTCTCAGCAGTTTGGGTTTTGGGAAAGGTGGAAATGAGTGTCTTTAACTGAACATTTATTTTAAGTAAAGACCCCATTCTCCCATTGTTTAAAAAGAGTAGCTTGAAAAACTTTTGTTAAATCTGAGCATCAGTCTTGTGATCAAGGAGGTAACAGAGCAATACAGTTTAATTTAAGTCCAGTTTACATCTTTGCATTTCTTCTCCGGTCAGTATAGGGCAGAATGGGAAAGCTGAGAGTGAAGGGTCTCCCTTCCTCCTGCATTACTGTTATTCTCTTTTCAAGTGAGTGGTCTTTCACCTTTCCCAGGCACTTCATTTGCACCAGTTTAAAATAATAACATAAGCCCAGTGATTACCCCAGCAATATCCCCCGGGTTCAGGAGGCTGTTGAAACCACACTGAAAGTTTCTGAGTCTGCAAATGCCAAGATCTCCCAGAAAACTGGATGTGATGATGCAAAATTGCCCTGTTCCCATGTGGAAGGGCAGATCCTGGCCATGCTGTCACCATCAGCTGGATCACACATGTCACCAAGTGATGCCTTTGGTGAAGGGGGCTGGGACCATAGATGGTCCCAATTATAACGACCGACAGGCAAGCGTGCAGCAGAGGGACAACAAATGGCCACAAATATTGTTTTACCAAGCAAGCAAGGGGAAAGCAGGAGCCCTCCAGCCCCTGCATTGGGCAGAGGAGGTTTATTTAATCTACCCTGCCCCCTTTGCTGAGCCCGGATCGTTTCTCCCTTCAACAGCTGCAGCGATGGGGGACGGCGGAGCGTGGAGACACACAGCTGTCCCTCGACGATTGCCACGCACCCCTGCCGAGCCTTGCTAGATCTGGCCCCATGAGTCCAACCCTGGGACCAGCTTCCCCAGCCTCTCCTGGACTCACAAAGCCTGTGAGCTGTTCAGGACAATTTGCAAATTTTCTTTTTTTCTTCCCTCAACCATATCAATTTGGAGAATAAAAGATACAGCTGCTCCTTGCAAACTTTGCAAGGTTTACAACCATGATATGATGGTGGAAATACACATTTTTTGCTAAGTATTTTTTGTATTTTAAGTATTACATACAAATATATTTCTCCTTAACCAGCACACCAGCTCCATGAGATGGTTTCAGTACATGCTGCTCTTGATCTGTACCACTAGCACATTGACAGGAATGAAACTTTTTGCAAAATTCAGCTGTCGTGAAGCTCTTGGAGCAGTTTGTTAAATCTCCTTTGTAAAGTTTACAAGCAAATGGTTTGGGTTATCAGCATCAACTTTTAATGTTCTGGAGGAAAAGTTTGTTGGGGTTTTTTTGCCAGTCAGCTGATGGGGATTTCTGAACAGGGGGGCTCTCACGGTGGTGAATGTCACTTCTCCCAGGGAGGCCTTTATCCATGGCAAGATTTGCACAGTTGGAATCTGAACAGAATAAACCACCAGACTGACCAAACACAAATTGGCCTTTTCAAAGGTCTGCGTCAGATTTGTTAGCGCTGGTCCACAAAGACCTGGCTGCAGTCACAAGGACAAAAGGTTTCAAAGAAGACACATCCACAAACTGGGCTGGATTCCCCAGTACAAAGGGGACCAGAACAAGGCCACTAACTGCATTTCTCCTTTATTTTTTGTCTTATTTAATTTGACCCAACCCATAGCACAGTTTCCTGGCCTGGCTCTACATAAATGACAACTTTATAAAGTTGAACTGCTCTTTTTCTAACCTATTTTTTTTTTGGACACAAAACGTTCAGTATTACACATAATCACTTCTTGGCGTGCTATATAAATATGCACTTTGTTAGACTGATTGGCTCTACGTAAAGACCTAAAAGGAATAAAGTTCTACTATTCACCATTGTCAAAGCAATACCCCAGACTCCTAATCAAATCTGCTGCTGTAAAGGTAGAAAAAATAATAACTCTACTATAATTAACTTGCCTGGAGCCACCGCTCTGACGCCATGAAACTGAGATTTTCTGTGCTGTGTAGGGACTTGACTGATACATTTTTTCCTAATTCATAAAGTCATATTCTCGATAGCGCAGCATTTTCTCCCAATGGGCATCACAGAGTGTACAGGCTGCGGAGGGGCAGATCTCAGTGTTGTTAGAGAGAGAGCAAAACTGTCTCAATGTACATAGGCTAAAGCTGCAGGAAAAAAATTAGAGAACCACAACCTGCCCAAACCTGCAGCCACATCTTATCCACACATATCCACACCAATGTCCTCATAGAAATTGTAAACCATGTCAGACTGACAACAACAATTTGAGAATTTGAGAAAAAGTCAGTGTTACCACTGTTGAGCTACATTGTACTTGATGGCAGTAACAGACCCGTTATGGGGGCAGTTTTATCCTGACAAATTCAATGCTGATGTTTTGAGCTCTGGGCAGGAGGTTGAACCAGAAGATCTCTAGAGATCGCCCCAGACCCTATTTCTCCATAGTTGTGTGTGGGTCTGTTCTTTCCTTTGCCACCAATAGGACCTCAGCATTTCATTAAAGAATTAAAAAAAAAAAATGCCTTGAAGGTGTCACTGGAGACAGAAAAAACCCAAAATATTTTCATGCTACTGTGTACCTGGTTTGGAGTATTAAAAATGTAAAGTTACTCATTATCATAATTGCACAAACTCTTGGTTTATATACTTCCTTTTTTATCAAATGTATACATATTCTTAATATGTCACACCAACACCATGCTATCAATGCACACGGCATTTCAAGGAAAAGCAAGCATTGAGGAACAAGATTTTTTTCAGAGAGATTAGTGATTTGGATGCTTTCATTTGCATTTTCATTTAGAAACTGAGTCTGCTTTTATCTTTGTGCACAAGACAGTATTTGTGGTCAAGAGAGCAGTGTCTGGTTCTCCTAGGAATTTCTTTTTTGGAAGACCATGGCAATAAAGACATGCCCAACCTGCCTAGCTGCTCTGTTCTTTCCCAATTTTCCAAATGGCATGAAATGTTTCTAAATGAGATTATTAATTATCAAGGCACTGGAGCAGCCTCACAGCATCTGCATTAAACCAGCTTTACCAGTTGTATTGATAGCAACATCATATACAGAAAGAGTAGAGGAAAGAGATTTTGCGCATGGCCCTGCTGAATAGCAAGTCTGTTGCTTTACCTCACCTCTCCGACTTGTCCTTTTAAATAAAAGGAGGTGTTCCTATCATTTCTGATCAGCCTCATACATGCTGTCCCCATTTCACACCTAAGGAGAGGTTGCCCAGCTTAGACTGAGTGCCTCATGCAGGGTCTCTGTGCAGAAGACAGCACTTTAGATCAAGGGAGCAACGTGCCCATGAGCAACAGCTTGTCTAGGGCATTGCATTTCTGGGCCCACGGTCCTGTCCAAAGGTGAGATTGAAATGAGAAAAAAAATGTTTTGGAAGGCTCTCTTAGAAGTATGTCTCTGAAAAAGTCCCTGTTCACTAAAGCTACTCTTTGTCCAGAGGACATGGGAGCAATGAAGGACACTCAGGTAGGCATTAGCACTGCTGGACATAAATATTATTATATATTATATAGAATAGAGAATAGAGAATATTTATCTATTGCTTTTATATATATATAATATTCTATAAATATTATTGCATCTTTTTCATCAGGGAAAATTATTTAGTAAATTGATAAATCTCACTTTTATTCTCATAGCTAACAGGAGGTAGAGGGCAGGGAGGAAAAGATGACCCTCGTTGCTCTAGAGCAGGCCTTGCACTGCCGGCTTGAATACTTGCAGGGAAGCTGAAAATGTTCTTACAAGGCCTGGCACTCCTCTGCAGTTCAGCTTTTGGGACTGGGAGGAGAAGAGGAATTTGGGTGAATGACCATGAAACTTATCACACAAGCAGAACTCGGTGTTCCTGCCCATTTCCAAAGGGGAGAGGGAAGCCAGCCGAGAAACAGAGTGAGACTTAAAAACACACAATCCAAATCTGATTAAGTGAAGAGGTGGAAGAACAGCAAGTTAGTCTCACTGTAAGAGTTTTATACCAATGCACAAAAACATATTTGTGTTTAGGCTTCCAAGCTTAAAGTAGTTGTGGGAAGGAAGAGGGGACTCTTTTCTTTAAAAAATATTTACTGAAATTTTATTTTAAAGAAGCCTGAGTGCTCTTCAAAACACAGTTTTGACAGTGTGATCTCCAGGTGGAGAGGAGATGTCAGCTTATTGGCATGATGGGATGAAGGGAGGGAAGGCAATGAACATACACAGGACACTGCAAGAGCAGATCTGCAGAAGGAAGTGTTGACAATGCACGTGGATGAGCTTTTTATACATCTTAACACCAAAGCAAGATGAACGCATGTGCACCATGGAATGAAGAGCCATAAAGCCAGTGTCACAGAATCACAGAACATTAAGAGTTGGAAGGGACCTCGAAAGCTCATCCAGTCCAACCCCTGCCAGAGCAGGATCACCCGGACCAGGTCACGCAGGAACGCGTCCAGGCAGGTTTTGGATGTCTCAGAGAAGGAGACTCCACAACCTCTCTGGGCAGCCTGGTCCAGTGCTCTGTAACCCTTGCAGTAAAAAAGTTTTTCCTCATGTTCAGGTTGAACCTCCTATGCTCCAGCTTGCTCCCATTGCCCCTTGTCCTGTCATTTGCTATCACTAAGAAGAGCCTGGCTCCTTCCTTCTGACACTCGCCCTTTACAAGTTTATAAACGTTAATGAGGTCACCCCTCAGTCTCCTCTTCTCCAAGCTAAAGAGACCCAGCTCCCTCAGCCACTCCTCATAAGGGAGATGCTCCACTCCCTCCATCATCTTTGTGACTCTGTGCTGGACTCTTTCAAGCAATTCCCTGTCCTTCTTGTACTGAGGGGTCCAGAACTGAACACAATATTCCAAATGTGGTCTCACCAGGGCAGAGTAGAGGGGAAGGAGAACCTCTCTCCACCTACAACCACACCCCTTCTGATACACCCCAGGATGCCATTGGCCTTCTTGGCCACAAGGGCACATTGCTGGTTCATGGTCATCCTGCTGCCCACCAACACCCCCAGGTCCTTTTCTGCATGACAGCTTTCCAGCCACTCATGTCCAGGCTGCTGAGATGCCCTTGGTCACTGGTAAATGAGTGTTCATTGGGTAATCCAGACCATTGCTTGGAGTAGCCAGGTGGTAAGGCCATGCTGTCTATTTTATCACTGACTTCATTTCTACTTCCCACAATGAAGTGGCTCAAGCTGGGCTGAATGAGGTTTCACCCAAACATTCTACACTTACTCTTCTGGATAAGGGCAGGGCATCAAGAAATCCACAGCCCCATAAGTGTTTCCTACACCTGTGATTGTACAACATCACTCATGCTACGCAGCCACACAACTGAAAATGGCCTTTGCTCCTCCGTGAAGGAGCACATGTTCCCTTTGAGTAATCCACAGCCTTTCTGAAAAATCACATCGCCACTCCCATGGTTGCTGCACATGGACTATGGGCTCCCAAACTGCGCAAAACGCACACCGGACCAGGTCCAGGCCCAGACCACTGTCCCAGCAGCAAGCCTGACCTTTGGATGAGAAAGTGAGGGTCCTGCTTGCACCACACTTCTCAAAGAGCACATTAACCCTGATTGTCTTGGCTAACTCTCTGGAATTTCCTTCCTTGCCCCGGAGACAGAGCATTCTGTGGAAATGAAAATTAATACTTACAGGCAGCTTGAGTTTGGGTGTGTTTTCAATTACATATTTAAAAAAAAAAAAGAAAAGGAGAGTGAAAATTCAGTGGCTGCTACAAATAAGCCCATTTTAATTGTAAATTCATTTAGCAGAAGGTGGAATTAATCACGTAAAAGAGAACAGGGGGAGAGCCCCAAACTTGTGCACAAAGCAAGGAGAGTGCGAATCACACAGTTGGCATGAGATCCCATTTCATTTTTGTTAAGTGCAGGGGTTTTAAGTTCCTGAATATCTCACTGTTCTTTCCCTCCTGTTCTCCAGAGGGAGAACAAATGCAAATGGTGTCGTGTTAGAAGGGGCTAAAAGGGCACCCTGTAATAACCCAGTGTGCGAAACCCCATGGATTCATCAAGGAGGGAAGGTGTAACAGCCCTCAGGAAGCCTGCAACAGCCTCTGTGTACACATAACACCTCCAAAGGAATTTTCTGCAGCTATTCGAGAACAGACCCAGGTCTATTCACCCCAGTTTCACCCCATAGCTCACTCACACATGCCTAGGCTGCGCTTGGGGGAGCACAATGCCGCACCAAAATAACCCCAGCCAGATGAAAAATGGGCTCTGTTGTTTCTCCCACGGGCGCCGGTGTTGGAGTTTGACAGGCAAGGGGAAGGATGGTCTTTCCACAGCACACGTCCCCGAGCACAGGTTAGCGGGAGCAGGAACAACCGCCAGCAGCAGCCGGTTACATTATACCACTTCCTCATGCCATGCTCTGCAAGCCCCTTTGGCCTCCCCAAGCAGGGACAGGGGAGCCTAGGCAAGACTCCAGCACCCTCATGATGGGATGAAGATCCCGTTTGTGGAGTGCTGGCCAAAGGGTGAATCAGCTCCAACAGGTTTCCATACACAATTTCCTTGAAGGCCGTGAGTTAATTCAACTTGGCCAAACTTGCTTTGACATTACTGCTCCACAAACATTC
>NW_010195549.1:33522-87399 GCF_000695765.1 Mesitornis unicolor
CAAATACTTAGAGGAAATGTATTTCACATTTCCAGCCAGTGCTTGTCACGTTGCACATCAGCAGGACTGAATCCTTCTACTGTTGATGAATTTGTCCAGCTCGGTCCCACCGTTTGCTGCCTCTGCTCAAAGCGGCTCTTTCTAATACCTATTTTAAACTGGTCTTCTACTAGCTATGCCCTCTAGTTTTAATAATGGGAGATTTGGTGAAAAACAGTATCACATTCAGGTTATCCATTGCCATGAAACTTTTGAAAACATGAATTACATTCCCCAATCAATACCCTTCTCCTCTCCAGCTGTTGCTTGTGATATTGCCATATTCTGCAATGACTCAATCCAGACAGTTAAGGCTCTGGCCCAAAGCAGAGGAATCATCAGGCCAGTTAGTCGCCTCTAGTGAGCAATCTGCATATAATGCTTAATTCCCTAGTTAGCTTATTTTTTTAATTATTATTGCAAACTGGGTCTGTGTAATATACTGTGGACAAGGCACTGCACAAGTTCTTGTAGGAGTCAAATTTTGAAACTCTGCATGCAAGAACAATATCAGCTGTGACCGTGAGGAAAATCATGGGTCTTGCACATGCTCACATGTAGAATATCTGCAATCAGACTATCTGACTGTCCTGGTTTACAGGGACAGAATTTTAGAGACAGTTTTCTGTTGAGGAAAACTAATTTTGTAAGGACTACACCACTCTATTTCACGGGAATAAAGTGATAAGACTTTGTTAATAGTTTTCAGTTGAAGCTGGTATGTGATGCTCAAGGTCTTCAGTGATCTTAAGATAAACAGGTGCAGAGTCTGGGGGAAGCAGAAACCCAGGGGAGTTGACCCCAAGCTGACCAATTAATACCATACCATAAATGTCTCATACCATAAATGTCACATTCACTATAAATTGGGGAGTTTGCTGGGGACAGCCCTTCTTCCTCCTCTTCCTCCTCCTTCTTCCCTCTTCCCATAGCTGACATTTCGAGAGGGACTTGTCTACCATCCTACCCCTGAGGCCTACTCCCCCACAATATTGCCTGAGCATAACTCTGTGTACTTTATATTAATATTGTTATTATTATTGGGGTTTATTACTATTATTTTATTAAATCTATTTCTATTTCAACCCACAAATCTCCTTTCCTTTTCCTGACCCCCTTCCCTGAGTGCAGAGGAGGTGTCAGGTGATAGAGCAACTGCATAAACTACAATACTGACTCTTGGAAAACACCGACATCTCTGTTACATGCTTTATTTTACAAGGAAAAAATAAATCCATTTTCAGTGCACAAGTAGGACTGAGAATAATCAATCCGTCAGTTTGGCCATCAAGCCAAAAGCATTTTGTTTTGATCTGGGTTGAAGCTACATTTTTCTCTAGCTTTCTGCAATACGAGCAAGGTATTTCCAAAAAAGCATGGAAAGCTTCACACAAAAGCACTCATTTAGCTTGCAAAACTGCAAAGCTGCTCTTCTAAATCTCTTGCCAGGAAACTGCTGCTAGGAAGGCTGGGGAGCAGAAGGTGATGTAGGCTATAGCAATATAGTCTATAGCATTGCAGAGGGGTGGCATATCCCTGCTCCGTGAAGGCACATGCTGTATTCAAAGATTAAACTTGGTGCTCTCCCTAGGGCTCCAGCAGTCTGATATTTTCACTAGAAACTCGCTTTTTGGTAAAATAAAGCAAGCTTTCAAGACTTTTACAAGAAATAGTCTTGATCTATGGGGTATATATAGATACATGATATGTACAGATCATAGTGCTGGTTGATTGATAAGTCTCATATTGATAGACATACAAAATTCTGCAAGTGATTTGTAAAGCTCAAGTGTTGAAATTATTTGGCTTAAACATGAGATCTGGGAGGGGGGTGGTGGGTGGAAATCAAGCTCATGATTTTTGAGGGATGGACAAACCATTTTTGAAAGCAGGGTCTGGCCTGAAATGAAGTGTGGTGGGCTCTCTCTCTTCTACTTAGTATCTTTTATTACTATACCAAATGCTTACTTTTTTCCAGTGAAGGTAGTGGCCAATTCTGCAGGCCATTTCCAAGCAGGGGATAACCAATTCCTAAAAAATATACAGAATTACAGAGCCTAGGAGGATTTGCAGAATCTTCCTCCAAGTGTCTACATTTGCTGTACGCTATTTATTTCAAAGTAACTTTATTCCTTCTGTGCAGTTACTTAACATTCTGTGCTGGCCAACACACCTATGAGCCTGCAAAGCACTAGGGATCTGTAGGAAACTTTCTTTCCCAATAAAACCACCTCCTTCATACCTTCCATACACCATCAACACAAGACCAGCATGGCCCCAGACAAGCTCCTCATCTCAACCTGCTGGCAATGATGCAATGGCAATTGCATTTGCCCAGTCAAACCAGGTAAAAATGGTTTATTTACAGTTTGGTGGCTTCAGAGCAGCAAGCTGAAATACCAAGATCCATTTCTCCCATTGCTGAGCATCTTTGTTCAGCCAAAGGCAGACAAAGGCTTTAAACAAAGTATTTCTTTAGAGAATATCAGTGGCTCCTGTTTACATGCTATTCAGTAGGGATATGTGGGTGCATCTGTTACCAAACCCCAGTAATCAGATGTTAAAGCAAAGATGTGCATTACATGGAGCCCATTGGGGCTTTGCACAATGTTCTGAGCACTGAAAGCCAGATGAGATGCTGGTAACGCCTTCCTCTGTTGTGCAATTGTGAAGAAATACTGGCTCTCTTTACAATTTCTAAGAAAAGAAGTAGGGGGAAAAAAAGGATAAAAGGGATTATATGAATCACCTGCCATATCTGGGGGGAAATGGTGAAAGGGAGGCATGATAAATCCTTTGCTTGAAAAGGAACATTTCAGCTGTGAGGAATTTTTTGGTGCTGTTTTGTAAGCCTTAAGAGGGACTTTGATCAAAGACACACGAATATTATTATATCAAGAAGTGCTGCAGGTAAGTACTGCTAAAACAATATTCACAATGGACAGAAATCTAAGAGGAGAGCAAAAGAAGCGGTACAAAAGAGTCCCAAAGAAAAAAAAAAACACCCCATGACCCCACCTCTTGCAACACCGATATCAATACGTGGGAACCAAATCCCTTTGGCACATCGACATTACACAGCCAGAAACTTGTGAAACTCGTTCCACGGGTCCACAAACGCAGCCCAGGAGATGCGGCCAGAGCACGGAGCACAGAGACATGACACCAGGGAAAAGTGGGGTTATGGACGGGGCACCAGCAAATTAAGCCAGGAAGAAATTGAATTGAGAGGAAGCAGGAATGGGCAGTTATAAATGACATCGGGCTGGCTCCTGCTGCGAGCTTTCTCCCTCATGAGGGGTCTCAGCCTTCAGTAATTGCCTTTCTGTGGCTATTTCTGCTCTGCTCTGAGAGCAACCAACTGGGGATGCTCCAAGATCTGACAAAGCCCTAACGATGGAGGAAAGGAAGTTTTCCCCATCTACGCACTGGCATAAGGAAAAGCATTCCCGGGAATTGCTACCTCTCCTTCACCAATGGCCCCTTTTCCCTCGCAGCTCCCCATGCAGCAGCCCCTGCTCTCCTCCCTCTGCAGTCCAACATTGAGTCCAACTCAAGGTCACAATCACAAAAAGCAAGCGCTGAGGGCAGAAATGCAGTATTCAACCCAAGTAGCAACAGATGTCTTGTTTGCAAATTAGCACCATTTCCCAAGACAGTAGGAAAAATGACCAATTTGAGGACTCTCTCAATTCACAAGTCTAAATCTTACAGTGCTCATCTCCCCTCCTTCCCAGACAAAGGGGACAGACTCTCTTCACCTCATCCATCATTTTAAGGATGCAAGATCATCCTCGATGCTTTATAGACAATGTCCACTGGGCTTTGTAGGCAGCTTTCTTAATTTGCCTGGCTAATAAAATGAAGGAAAAATCATAATTCAGTTTCTCAGCCCTGCGCAATACAGATTTATGTTACGGTATCTGGATTCTTAGGGTAACCTAGCACATTATGCCACCACTTGGCCAAATTTGGAGGACTTTTTTTCATGCTCAGCAGCACTTCGTTTGTGGCCCATGACCTTCAGCTCTATAAACAGCATGAGTCTCAAAGTAAAATCCCTACCTGTCCCAGCACATGAAAATAGCTTTTCTTAAGAAAAGCCATGTACTAGAGAAATGCTCAGCGTGGAAGGTCAGTGGTAGATAAGGGCTGTGTTTGCTCAGACATACAGAAGTTCATGGTTAACTAAGCACAAAAATATATTAATCATGTTTATATAGGCAAGCCTATAAATAATCCCAATAGATGGAGTACACTGCTGGCAATTTCCTTGTGGAATTGGGAGCTGCAGTGTCTACCAGATGCTAATGTCCACACATTTTAAGGGGATATTAGAGTCCTCAGGGCGGTCAATGACTGCATTGCTCCTATGGCATTTTAATAGCTCATAGCAGTGAGGCAGCTGCATCTCTATGTACCTGCATCCTCTTCTCTCCCAGATGAGCAATACCAACACTAAAGCTGATATCTCTGCAACCCGACAGAATTACTGTGCAAGAGAGATGCTTCCCAAATGCCTACAGCTTTTTGCACAGAGCTATGGAAGTCTGAGATGTGCCCAGGAGCTCATTATTTATAGCAGCCCAGTCACAGTCACTGTGCCATTACAGACACCAGAGGGACTAAAGTCACTGAATTTTGGGAGTTACACTGCTCATGTACTAAATATCTTCATAAAAGTGGCGATTTCAAACGCATGCTGCGAGTCTGGGCTCACTGAAAGACCCCAGTCCATTCCCTTTGTTAGGGGTAGGAAAAAAACAATATTTGATCTGCAATGCAAAGAGAAATCCCATCGTGAATGCACTCATTCAGCCGGTGCCCTAACAATTCACAGGGCTCCGGCTTCACTCGAGTGCACCGAGGCTGGAAAGCTTTCGAAGTCAAATCCCTGAGCCAAAGGGGAGAACAGGAGGGGTTTGGGACGGAGCAAAAGCAAATCTTTCCTCAACAACAGCTTAACAGTACCACCTGGTGGAGAAAGCCAAAGTTGCTCTGCTTGCTTCAGAGTGGGGCTGCCGAGAGAAGCGAAAAAATACCAATGAAAGACACTAAAGATGTAACAGGGCTATTCAGCCTCTTTTTTCCCCTTCCCCCCATAGAATTTTCCACCCCTTTTCAGTAGGCACTAAGCAAGGATGAAAACCTTACTGAGACGAGCTGTTTAGTTCAGGTCTTCCACTAGAAAAGAGGTGTGTGGAGCATCCAGAAGCTTCCTTTTGAGCCGTGCTCCCAAATTCAAATAAGCAGCAGCAAAGACCTGTCAGGAGGCAAGCAGGAAGCTACCATCAACCCACTTGGTACAAACTAGTGTCTCTCAGTGCTAACCATCTCCAATGAAAGCTATTTCACATCTCTGTGTTAAAAATAAAGTAGTAAAAATCAAGGTCCCTGAAATTTGTATTAGCAAAGGAATTATTTGTAGAAGCCCTGGATGAGAAAGGAAATATTTAGTCCACCAGTTCAGTAGCTTCATAAATGCCTAAATCTGTACACGTCTCTGTATCTAACCATTTGGAAGTGTTTAATTAGTGATCTTTCCAGAATCAGCAGACAAAACATTAATTTTTGACAATGTGAGGGTTTCATTATGCTTAAGCAGCCTCATTATGCAGTTCTATCCTGGTGTTGAATCAATTAAGCATGGTGGCAATAAAGCGAAGTGGAACTAAAACTGATGTTCTAGTGGGAGTTAAATCACCGGGATTATTCAGAGTCAGATGCTGCTTAAGGAGACCCAGGCAAAGTTTATTTACACTCACGAGCATCCCTGTGCTGCATCATGCAACCCAGAGATCTTGACCTGCGGCACCCCTCTGAGAGGCAGCAAATTAAACCCCTAAATCATGGGAGGGGTTTGCACTCTCATAGTTAATTTAAGGCTCTAAGTAACTTTGTATTTTTATATGTATTCTGTAGATACATTGTATATATTTTCTTTTTATGTGTGAAATAGAAAATTTTATCAGCATTAAAGCTTTAAAGGAAAGTCCCGTTCAAAACCAGCAACATCTTAACAGAGACAGGGTAAATAACTTCCATTATTTATACAATCGTGCAGTGAAAAATTATGAGCAAAAGCCTTGGCCACTGTAAGCCAGACACTGCTGACTTCTACTCATCTACAACTTACAGGCTCCCCCACAATTTGCCATGGCCACTGATTAGTTTATTAAAGACTCCCTGCCAGTTTTGAACTCCTGAGATGATGGAAGCTGGGTTTTTTGGTGTTTGGGTTTTTTAACATGTAATTAATTTTTCCATTTGTTACTTTCTCCCCCTTTGCTCTTGGCCTCAGCTCAGACTGCTCCATCTTTGGATCGAGCTGAGCTCAGCTCAAGCACAGTGCTGCAGCTACTTTGTGCTCAGCCTGGGGATTTCTCACCACACATTAATGACGTTTGTTTATTAAGAGAAGTGACTGTGAATAGCACTGCCCTGAATTTCAGCCAAAATAGGTTTGCAGAGTCTCTGAAAACAGACACAATCTTTTAAAATTTCTCAGGCTGTTCACATCTACAGGAAAATCAAGGTTGAGGCATTTTAAACAAAAAAAAACTTGCTTCCATTTGGAAATGCTGTGGGGAGTTCTGTCTGGGGCATGAATCACCTGCTCTTAATCTCTGCAAAGAACAAATCAGATTTTACGTCTGAGCCCTCAGTCCTGGGATGCTGTCCCTTACAGGATGAAAAAAAAAAGATATGAAGCAACCAAACTAGATGTTCAAGCCATTTCTGTGATGTCCTGATACTCTGGCTTTCCACCACCATTAACCCAAGACAGGTAGCTTTTGCACAAAGCCATGTATTTTGTGAAAGCTGCAAGACAAAAGCTTAGTGCTCCCCCTCGAAAGACAATTTCATCAAAATATTTCCTTAGATTAAGTTATTTTAATAACATTACTCCAGACACAGTTTACATACTATTTGCCTGGAAACGGACCAGCTTGCAGTAGGAAAGCAGGCAATCCTGATCCAGCATCTTCCCAATCAGCCCATGAAGACGGGAACAAAATCAATCACTGGTTGACTTCCCAAAAGTTGCACAATTAGACAGAAAAGCCATGCCAAACCTGAGCCAAAAAATGATCAAATCAAGCAGCAAAAATTTACACCATTGCTTTGCCTTCACAGGGCAGCAGGAGCTTGGCCATCAAGAGGGGACTCAAGGTACTGGGATGGGGTGGAGGGTTAAACTGGAGGACAGTGGCTCTGCAGCATCCTGCCAGGGTGGGCTGCAAGGAGCCAAGGAGTTGGGTAAGAAACCAGCCTGGTTTCTCTCACAGTGTCACGGAGGCGCTAGAGCCCTGCAGAGTGTTTCCATTGTAATGAATTGGCATTTTCTGATGGAAAAAAAAAGCAGCGGTCTGCCTGGAAGCAGTTTTGTAGTGAGTGCTGCCAGCACCCACCGGAGTCAGGGGTGGTTTTGAGAAGCCACGTGCTTTCTCAGGTATCCAAAATTAATTTCTAGAGCTGGGCCTTAGGCTCCTCCTTTTTCACCCATCTTGGCTGCTCTTCAGCTTTCCATCAGATGAGTCAGCAGCAAATCTCAAGGCCCCCACTTCACCATCCATTGAGCCAGAGTTGCTTCACATCAGGCATCCTCAGTCTGCTTCTTTGCTGTATTCAGGCAGATGGAAAGCTTGAAGATCTTCCTCCTTGAGATCTTATCACCAGGAGGCTCTTATTTCTTCCCTGTCCTTCTTCTTGTTATTCAGGCCCTAGGAAAATGAGTCTTTTCATCTCCCATCCCCACTCACTCTTGCTTCACAGCTACAAGCACAACCTGGGCATCTGAAAGGACACTGAAAGGCAGACGCTGGCCACTCTTGTCCATGTAAGGAGAACTGGAAAAATCTGGTATTTGTCCGTGCCAGCACTGCTGTTTCTGGACTTTTAATGGTGCAAAGCATCCTGGTGATGCCCTGTCCTAGAGGACAACCTACAGGGAGGGTGGAAATGGCCAGTGGGGAGCCAGGGCACAGGCCCCAGGGCGAGCTGGGCAGTGAGCAGATGAGCTGTTCCAGCTGGCAGCTCTTCCCTGGTGCTTCTCCCCCCACCTCCACAGGCCTTCAAAAGCCTTTGAGAAAGTGCAGGCCTGTCCGCAAGCTCCCCCAAGCCCAGCAGCAGGCCATGCAGCTCCTGTCTCACAGCTCAAGCAGGAAGTTCATGGGCCTCCCAGACTGCTTGTCTTCTGGAAAAGACTGTCATGAAAACAATCACTCTCCAGATGTAGCATCCCATGCCCTTCTCAAAGCAGCAGGGGAGCTCTAGTTTCTTTCTTTTTCTCACAGATATATCTGGAACTTCTTCCGTCATCTCTCAGCCTCATCCAGTGAGGACTTTGCCACACATCACACTCTGCTGACAGGGGACACCTCCATGGTTTGTGAGAGAGGACCCACAGGTCTGTGCCAGTGTCCTGTGGATATGACACAGCCTGCTCCCAGCACTTGGGGCTCACATTTGCAGCTCATGGCTTTTCCCTCCTTCCAGCATAACTCGACCTGTCTGGTCCCTCCTTGGAAGAGCCCATCCCAGCTACCAGAGCCCAATCACAGGCCACTGAATACTCTGATTACTACTGAGTTTTGCTGAAGGCTCAGCCCTATCCCATGCTGACAGATCTGCTGGGTTCAGGGCACAGTGCAGCTCTCAGGTCAAAGCAACCAAAAGCTGGTCAAGGGAAGTGATTGGGGGCTTCCTAGAACTGTCTCAGGGAGTCCCTGTATGTTTATGCAAGTAAAGGAAGAACAGGAGACAAGTCATCGAATGCAAGAAGGATTTTGACCTGCACTGCTGATGAAAATCAAAAAGACTTACTAGTGCTTACTAGCAACAGGCACCATTTTCACTCCAGGCAGCTGAGCAGTGTCTTATCTCTCTTCAAGACCATGGCCTATCAGTCATACTTAGCATGAAACAACCCTAAATCTTCTCCACGGGCTCACCATCAGGTAAAGCTTTAGTTAAGCCCTGAAGCTTTTCACCATCTGCCTTGCTTCCCACAGTTCAGTCTGCCCAAGCCCTCAACATACAAACTAAGACACCACACACTATTTCCTTTGGCTCTAAATAACCTGGGTTTGAGCACTGTGACTCCTGGACCCACCTCCCTTCATCTGGGCAAACAGGTCACACCTGGCTCAGGTGAAGCTGAGCCAAACCTTCTTACAGGGTTATATTGGTCTGTGAGGATCGCCCAACAGTAAAATCCAAATGAAGGCCTGCTTTCAGAAATCATGGTTGCCAACAAAAGCTACCTGCTTCATCTCAGCATCCTCAATGATGGAAATGGGGGAGTAGGAATAAAACACAGTGATGATAATGGTAACACGCACTTTTTCCAGGTCATGGTGGTTCCTGAAGCCTCTCTTTCATCAATGTGTACCAGAGACCCTGAGGACTGAAAATAGAAACCTCTGCAATAAAATGTGTGAACCAGTTGTAGTTAAAGTAAAGGACAACTTGTAGCTGAGGGACAGTAAGAGACTTACTGACTCCATGGGGAACCTTTGTAGACCATTTCTATGGAGAATACACACATCTCGCCTTCCTGACTCACTGTTATACTGGTATCATTTGAAGCCAAAGGGAGTAATATTGTTGGTAGCAGAGAGGATCCTGAAGGTAGAAGACCTGTTGATTGACACAAATTAACTACTGAAGGCTCTCAGACCCTGAGAGAGGTTACTGCAGTGGTGGGGACCACCCAGCAAGAGTAGGGCACAAGAAATGGATAGGAGAGGAATGAGAAAGGAGTAGGGCGTGAAGAATCTGCAGGAAGAACTGGCTGTCTTGGGAGTGATGAAAGGAGAAATAATGGTGCCTTGGGCTGTGATGGATGTAGAAGAAACTTACACCAGCAGCACGGATGTGCCTTAAGGTTCTGCTGCTCCACTTTGCCCTCAGGGCCCCATCCCAGATGGCTTTGTGAAAAAGAAAACTTGGTCCCTTGCTGCTATGAGATATGTTATGTGCAGAGGTCCTGAGGGACATAAATGCCCAACAAAGATCCAAATTCACACAGACACATTAAAAAAAAAATCAAAACTGGGGATCGTGAAGCCAGCAACAGAGACTACTTTGTCAGAGAGTAGGCAGGGCTCAGAATAAGGAAGATGCACACCTGACTTTGAGTCATAGTGTGTCTTGAGGACCTGTCTTGACCAGCAGGAGTAGAGGCAGACCTGGCCAGAGCATTACACTCCCGGAGAACTGGGACTGCCCTTCCCTCTGTGCAGCCCAGTGGATTAGCTGAATATCCACTGAAAGAAATCCTGAGCCCCAAGCATTCATTGGCTTATGCACAAAGGAGAGACAGATCTACAAACAACTTGAGATTAGGCAGCTCCTTAAAGTCCAAATTCCACTTTCAGAGCTGCATATGAGGCTCTGAGCTGCACACACCCTCTCCCTTCGTACAGAGAAATCTGAGAACATTAATTCCAAAAACTGAATCCACCAGATGCAGTTTTCCTTTCCTACCAGCAATTCTGTATGCCAATGCTCATGCCCAGAATGGCTCCCTGACATCGAAGCCCACTGGCATTCAACCACCCATGCTCATAACTGCGGTCCTCCATAGCAGGGTGGTCACGTTCAAGCTGCCTTGGGGATCAATCCTGAGTCCCCATCAAATCCCAAGCCCTCTGCATCCCAGGGACTGACAGTTTAACAGCACAGCTGAGTTGTGTTGCCTGAGGACATACCCTGGCTCTGCTCAGCTTGCTGGTGTAGCTGCAGTTCCTCAGATCACTCCCTTCCTGCCTTTCATAGCCAAGGCCTCTTTGATGTATTTCTAGTGTAGGTCGGGTTATAAAACTGCTGCAACAGAGAGACCCTCACATGGTCACTGCTCAGGGAGGACTTGCCATACCCACTTCTTGCCTGAGTACTCACTTTACGTAAATAAAGCATTTACTTTTATCTTTTCTGCAAAAAAAAAAAGCACACGGCAACTCACCCAGAAACAGCCAGACTGGTTTTGGATTACCTCTGGCTTCAATACCAGGGTAAGATGAGTCTGCCCCATGCACTTATACAAGCTACTCATTTCCACTAGTAGCTGGACACCAGCACAACAATAATGCTGACACAATGGATGCACTGTGCGACAATGAGAAGCCAGGGTAAGAGGCAAGGGGACAGCAAGCCAATATTGCTGACCAAAAGCATTGCATACAATCACAAACCCAGTCAGTGACTGCTACGGTATTTGCAAGTTCACTCTTTCAAGCTAGCATGACAATGTCTATACAGGCTGCAGTTTCACAGCAAGCTGCCACGCAGACAAACTCTGCAAGGAGAACCTCTCAATGAAAAAAAAAACAAGCTAAAAAATGCATTCTCAAGACCTAAACGCACTGTGGGAACAAACGTCAGTAGTACTGAATATAGGTGTCAGTGCAAATTTTCTTCCTAAACAAGCAATCTCTTGCTATTTAAAAAAGCCTCCTGTTCTCAAGAACATTCCATCCCTGAATTCTCCACACAAAGCTTGGATCGGATGTCTACTATTCATATATTTTTCCCTCTTGGTTTCAATATTAGCTGAGGAGTTATTATCGGCAGGAGTTAGAGCCGGAAATAGGAAATGAGATGGAAATTGTTAACAAGAGGGGGAAAATAGTTCAAGGAGGTTGGTCCTTCTAAGAACTGCTACCTTTTGCAGCCTAGAATAATGTGACACCCAGACCAGAATGAATTTAAACAAGGGAAGATTTAAGATGTGTGTTGATTTTTGTTATGTTGGTCAGATATCTTGTTATTTGCTATGCTTTGTTGTGTTTTACAAATGCAGAATGTGCATGCAGTCCTTGTCCAAGAAGCTGACAGTCTAAGTATGAAAGTAATGGTATGTGTAAGGTGCAGTCTTGATACAGCTTTAGTTCCAGTATTAGCAAGACCAAGAATGGCAGATGGTTCACACTGCGAGGTGTGAATTAAGAGGGACATGCCCAAAAGCTTCCTTATGAGATGTGTGTAAGGTGTTCTTATCTATATGAATCACCATCCAGGATGAGAGAGATGGAGAGGTACCACTGTTTTCCACACTTACATCTTGCCCTCCTCGTACTCTGTGCATCGTGTTACTAATCAATAAACAGAAAACACAGAGTGGGAAAACCCAGCTGCAGCTAAATTTGAGTTACTGTTGGCGCACATTAAAAAGATTAAGTTGGTACCACAAGTCAGGAGGACACTAAATAACAAATAAATGCAGCAGGCAATTTTCAGTGTTTCTTTCCAGTACTTTTCCCATTTGTGCTCTACTGGAGTCAATGTCTTGTCTTGTTCCAAATAAGTTCTCCTTCCTGAAGACCAAGCCTATGCAGTCTCTGTACTCATACTAAAAAACCTGGCAGTGTGTTAGCATAGACCAACATCCCACTGGCTGTGAAACAGGTTCTCAAGGGATGCTGCAGATGTGTGTTGCTGGTAGCTATTTACAACTAGAGTAGTCAAAACCACTCGTTATGCTCATATGCTGGAGACGAGTCTTTCCCTGGGGCAGGATGATCTAGGAGTAGCTACAAAAGTTCATAAGCAATTGAGTTTATATGACCTGAAAATGTAACCTCCTCTTTCCCAAAAGTTCAGACATGAAAACTCCTCATGTGCTACAACAGCAAAGTAAAATGGGATACCTTGAGCTACTATGAATATGTCCTGTCCTACTTTACACGCTCACCAGCCAGAGTGAACACAATTACAGCTGCAGGAGGGTAAATTCTCACCAACCTGATGATTTGATCTCTGACCCTACCCTAATCCTAGTGATAGGATGCATCAGCAGATGCTTAAATTCTCTGTAGCTCCCCAAGGAGTGGCTTGAACATATTACCTATATATCCATAGCCTATACTGGTGCATTTTCAAAATTTATTGCTGAAACTATGAAGTTTTGCTGGCACCACCATTTCTGATTCAATTAACACCTGCACTTTGGTTTGGTACCACCAGGAGAGGTGGGGATGCTCCTCCTGATGTTTCTCAAGGATAAAGGCCCATCTGGCAAAGCGCACGGTGAAAGAGTAACATAAATGTATAGATCAGGAGCTTGAGAGGAGTACTGATTCAATAAATATGTAACAACCACAGGTTTTAACTGTGGATTTGATCAAAATGGTGACTGTAATCCTATGAACAGAGTATTGAGGTATCTTAAGTGCAGCTAAGACAGGCTGAGATCCTGTGGCTTTGGTTCCAAAAGAACGAAAGTAATTTTGTCTTTCTTGATTCTGGTATGAGTAGTTTTGGGATCCCTGCAATTTGCTTTGCTTTGCAGGCTAAGCTGAAATTCAGCAAAAATAGTTTGCCTGGCTTTAGAATAAAAATATTCTCAGTCATGTAAGGACTAGTATGTTTTCCACCTCAAAATAAAATAAAGCTCTGAGCTGCTCAGAGAAAGGCAACATTCTCATCTAAAATTAAATCCTATTCTTTCCTCAAAGTTTTATTTTAACTTGTTGCTGTTTATCCTACCTCCTCCATTGCTTTTGAGCTATGTACACACACACAAATGGGATTTCTTCATTCTTTAGTGTTGAGTAAATTACAGAAGGAGACTTCACAGGAGTTCCCCACAAACAATCTCATGCACTCTGCAAATCCTGGGATGTAGCTGTGGACCGCAGGGTGTGTTTTGATACATGACACCCATATTTTGGCTCCCGCTTCAGGGCACATCTCTTCATGAGTTGATGCATCTTCCATTACAGCAAAGCAGTTCAAACCCAGAGGGACAGTTTCTGCACAAGGATGAGCCTCACCTTGCCCAGCAAGATGCAGCTTGAAGATTTTGGTCCTTAATAGCAACAGACGTGACTGTGGGTGTAGACCCTGACATTCACTTCCAGAGGGACTGAGTGTGTTTGTACCAGTTTTTCTGGATACCACTGTTGTATGGATGAGATTTGAGATATTTTCTGAAGGACAACTTGCATTCCCGAGGTTTAAAAATGGTATGCACTGCAGGAAATGAAACAAATACAAGCAAGGGACGGAGAGGCCTTTCTCTTGCACTCACAGAAACAAACCAGACCTGGGAGTTACAGCTGGCATGATGAACCAACACAAGTGTTTATGCCCAAAAGGCTCTTCCCAGCATCACTGATCTTGGTGTCTGAGCCATAGAGTGCCCAAAGAATGTTCCAGCCCCAGCTTTCCATAAGAGGGTAGAGGACTGGCTTGAACTGGATCCAAATTCCCTAAAATTCTGTATTTGAAAGGAATACTGGACTCTGAAATGAGCTGAGTAAGCACCTGAGGGAGATAGAGGATGCACAACTATTTTATTAACCTGCCCAAAGAATTAGTGGCTTAAGTCCTGCACAGGGTGCTGCCAGTAACCTCAGATGGCCTGAGATTCGCAGGCTGAAGCATAAAGCAGGCTGTTTTGTGCAGCTTTTTCCTGTGGTCTCTAATAGCATCTTTATTTCTACCCTCTCTTCCTCCCCTCACATCTCTTCTGCCACAGCTGGCATCGGCATCTCCCAAGAAGAGATAAAGTTAAAAATCTCCAGTCCAGTCACATTTAATCGTTTGTCAGCTTTCAGTATGGGGTGGTCAGAGTGTACCTAGAAGCTTTTATTAATTTAGCTTTCCCACACTATTGTTGCTGCCCTGTTTCTCCTTTCTAATTAGAAACTCATTTCCTGAGGGATACACGTCTCCCAGAGGGTAAACAATAAGAAACATTTGGTAATCACTAGCCTGTGCTATAAGTTTATTTTAAGGCTATAATTGCTGGGAGTTCCAAGAGATTTGGGGGATATTTATTGTTACAGCAGAGCGAGTAAAAGAACTGGCACTAGGTCAGAAAGCCTTTCATCTCTGGGTCATCGATTCAAATCCAGCACAGGTCAACAGTGGCTATAGGTTATCTTTATCCAATGAGTCCTCAAGGATGAATGTGACATTAGTTTGGTGGCCTTCATTAATTGCCTACCAGGGAGATGCTGGGCTCCCACATTTGATGCCTATAGAAGACCCCACCAGTGGCCTCAGCAGGGCCAGTCACCACATGGGTCAGCAAAAAAGGTGTTGTGCAAATTATTCATTTTCATAAAACCAGCTCTACACATGTACTTCTGGAATCATATAATCACAGAATGGTTTAGCTTGGAAGGGACCTCAAAGCTCCCCCAGACCAACCCCTGCCATGGGCAGGGACACCTCCCACCAGCCCAGGCTGCTCAAAGCCCCATCCAACCTGGCCTTGGGCACAGGGAGGGGGCACTCACAACAGGAATAGGTGTCTGTGGATCTGAGACCTGGTCTGGGCTTATATCAAAATCCCCCATTTGTCAACCAGCCTGTCAGTTATTCAGGGTGACAAGACCCCATGAGCTTCTGGATATAGTGTTTACATCTCATTTTGAAGGCTATAGACACCATATATCTTTCTTACGCTCAGCACTCATGCTCCCGGGCTTTCAACACTTCCCATTGCAGATTTGCACCTTGTACCTTGTCTCTTGCAATAGTTACTTCTGTGTCATCAAAGATGTTTTCATGTAGACACAGCAGGAGAAAGCAGCGGTGTCTGGCCAGCCAACATGATATCTGAGACCGCAGCAGGGCTGGCCTGGCTCCAGCACGTACATCAGGGAGGGCTGGAGTCTAAGAACCAATTTCGAGCCTTAATTACGTGAACTTGGCTCCTGCATATCTCTACCAAACCCGGTGGCACAACTGCACATGAAGTTCACATACAATCAAGACTATCGCAGTTGCAAACACCGTTATTGTAAAATTTGGCTCAGGGGAAAGTGGTTGTGTGGGCTGTGCCATCTGGCAGGCTGAGCATACACACCTGCCTTTTGGGAAGCATATTTCCCGTTTATGAATTGAAGGCTTCTTCTCAGACCCGGTGACAGCTCTTGGTTTGGCCAGGCTCAACTTGGTTTCTTGGGAATGCCTGAGCACAAAACTGAGCTTTGAAGCATTTAAACCTAAAAGATCCAAGTGTTATGAACCAGAAAAACATAAGGTGCACTTGGTCTTGACACCTTGTGCACAACTTGCGTATATTCCCAAACAAACCCTGCCTAAGCCTTCCAAGGGCTCAGCATGAGATTTGTAAATGTGGACAATCTGACAATTTTATTTCTGATGAGCAGAGCTAAATTACACAGCTTTTCTCACTCTGTTATTTAATTGACTGAGACATTTGAAATTAGACCTAATTACTTTTCTCACTCCATTAATACCCAGTGACAGCTGATTTCAGTTTTGTGAGAAGCATTAGAGATTTGGCTGAATTATTCAACTACCACCTCTCTGTGAAGGATCCTAGGAATTAATATCAACAACAGCCGGAGTGAGTTTTTGCTCTAATGCCTTACGCACACAACTTGCTTTTCACCCAGGTCAGTTGGCTGTAGTTAAGCCTCCTTGGATCACACATTACTTCACGGAGAGCTTGTTCTTGCTGGGCTGCTGTGGAGAGGCTCCCACAGCTCTCGCCACTGGCAAGTGCTTGACTGCTACCCCACACTGCTTGGCTTGGCACCGGCTTTTGCACTTGGGTGTTCTTCTTTGCCCCAGGTTTTTCTGGCAGGATCTCTCCTCCCCATTTAAATTCTTGTGGGTAAGGAGAACTTCACCACAATTCACTCCACCACATTGATCTCAACCAGCACTGAAGCCATGTAAGCTTTACAGTCGCCCTCTCCCTTTACACTTGCACTCTATGGAGGTATTTGTAGAATGAGATTTGGGAACAGCATTCAAAAGCTGAAGAAACAAAATCTTAAGATCATACTTGCCCTTAAGGGTTGGGAGTAGAAGCAGTTGCGCACTGACTCTCCTCAGCATCTCCCAAACCTTGGCTGACACAAACAGGAGAGCCACCACCTGCAAAGCGGGTCACCTAGGTCTCTAGGTGAAACTCAGAATATGAGAGATAGGAAAACCACAGCCCTTCCAGGAAATGGCCTTCAGGACAGCATTTCCTGGAGAATGTTCAGGGAATTAAAAAAATGCAGGTAATTTTGCAAATGTGCAGTTAAGATAATTCAGAGATAAAAGGTAGCAGTGAAGGTCTTGCTGCTAGACAATTCTCTGCTGTTCTAGTCTCCTGGAAAATACAAAGAACAGTCTTTGATGAGTCCAACATTTTTGGTCAAAATAGTTTGAGGATGTTCCCAACATTCACCTCCAGTGGAAATGAAAAAGGAGAACCATTCTGCTCATTACTTCAGTGATGTGATTATAATACGTCTCTACACGGCCATGTTCCATGGTCAGATCCACAATACCTTATTTATATCACACAATGGCAATGTTGGGGTTTTTTTAATTATTTTTTTTTAAGATTCAGTGCATTTTCTCTCTTTTTTATCAACTCCAACACATGAATTTTGTGCAACTCATATGGAAAAAAAATCGTCAGAGTGATGTCTAACACTTCTATAACTTTACATCCCCCAAGGGTATAGCTTCTAGTAAATCAGAAATCCATCTTTTTTGTTTCAGCACCTTTCAAAGCAGAGGCATAATGCACTCCTGGCCTTCCTGTCATTATGTGGGGCATTTTTTCACGTGTCCTCAGTATGTTTGCTCCAAGCCATTCTCCAGCATCTCTTTTGGTAGTATATAGCCTTCTTCATGAAGCTGTTATCTCAAAAGGAAACATATGGGAAACAGCCATGATTAGCACAGGACACTACTTCTTATCTCTCTGTCTTCCAGAAACACATGAGACTGCCCTTGAAAATCAGTAAAAGAAATACCAGCACTTTATTTCAGCCTAGCTACTGCACTGCTAGCAGCATCCCAACCAGGGAGCACCAGGACACAGGACTTGGAGGAGCTCCTGTGTCACTGGCACTTGCAATCCTAAGCAAAATCATCATTAAAATTCTTTTATAACTCAACCACACTCCACCTTCCACCAACACCTGTTTTGTTCCCTCCCAATTAGGAGGAAGCTCGTTACTCCAATTGCTAACAACCTTCCCCAATTTCTAACCTAGATTTATTTGCAGCTGCTTCATGCCCATTTGTGCTTGTGCCAACATTGTCCTTAGGCTGAAATAACTTTTTTCTCTCCCTACTATATTTATAGACAGCCGTCACATCCTCCCTTGAGCTGTTAAACTCCCTTGTTGTGTTAAACTAAACAAGCCAAATCCAGCAGTCTCATCTCATGTGACAGGTTCTCCAAAGTCCTGATCCTATCTATGCTTGGTACAGCCTCAGATCACCTTCCTAGTTCCAGGAGATCTGGCCTACTCCAGATGTCCAGGTCATTGCAGGTCCTGTACATAGTGCCTAGGTGAGGAAGAAACAGAGAGAAATTATGCAGCAGCTGGGTTTTGACCCAGATACACATGCCAGTAACTCCCAGTTGCTACCACCACACATAACCCGTGCAAAACCTGTGATGGGGCAGACTCATCTTGCTTTGTGGGTACCACAGCCTAGAGCCAATATGTGAAGCAATAAGCCCAAGGGATGATGCATGATGAATACCAGCTAAACACTTAGTACCACAGCAATTTCTTCACCAGTTCAGAGGATTTCTTAATGCCTGTCCTGGGTATTGTTACTGTCATGAGCCCATTCTAGAAACAGATTCTGTACAATGACTAAAACAAAATACAGAACAGCAGCACAGTAAGTGGCATTAAATAAGGAGCAACTCACAAAATAAGAAATAATTTGTGGGTATTGAGGAAAGACAGACACATCTGGACACAATCAGTGATGGAGGGGAGAGCTGAGAAGTGGAGGGAAGAGAAGCAGCAATGCCATTGTGTGATCTGACTACAGATTGCCCCATGGCACTAAGTGTTTTGAACTTCTCCTCCCTCCTGGTAAGCCTCTCCCTGCACAGAAGCATGTATGTTGCACAGGGAGCCTTAATAAATTACCTCTCTTAATTAAGCTCCTGATCAGGCACCTAATCTGAGTACATGCTTTGAAAACTTTTATATTCTTTGGATATGTATTTTTCCCTATACTTGTTCATTCTAAACATTATATTTCAAGTAAACCTAGTCTCAATCATTCTTCTAGCCTCACCATTGAGATGTACATCACTGACAATGAGCTGTCTGCTCAGAAACAGGGAGGTTATTATTCACCCTGTCACCATGAAGAATCAGCCTTTGTGTCAGCTCCCAGAGGCAAGGGACAGAAGGATGATCCTAAGCTTTCCTTCTAGTATGACTTTATTTGGATTTTGCTGATGGATGTGTGTTTGGGCAGCTGATTCACCTGGGCTGGGTTTTTCCTATTCATCTTGCTTGGGGAAGGTTATAATAACTTCTCAGAAAACTTAGGACTCAAATAAGGCCATGGAAAATTACTCCAAAGTGACCTGATGTCCCAAGATATTGTGTTTCATTGTTTATTTGTTTATTTACTGGGAGGAAAACTGAGCAGTAATTTCTGCTATGCAAAATGCTAGATGTTCTAAAAATTCTTGGCCTGTGCAGCACTTTTCCTACTTAGCAATGACCAACAGTGACCTAATTCAAATCTGACAGGACTAAGCCGCAGGGCTCCAGTGTACTAGTTATGTCCTAAAACTTCAGCAACGCATGCTAAATGGCAGAGAAAATAGAAATCATTAATTTTAAGAAGCACTCACAGGGGCAGGTGTTCCCACCTTTTGAACCAAGATACCTCAAGGAAGCCTGCTGCTCTGGACACCTCTTAGTAGTGTTTTACTGTGTCCAAAGATGGTCTGATGGTGAGGAGCTCTTGGCCAGCAGAGAGAAATCAACCACAACCAACCACCTGCTTGTCAGCAGCTCCAGACACACCACTGTGAGAGCAGGAGTGGAGAAGGCTGTAACAGAGGACAAGTTTTTGAGACTTCAGCATTTTCAGCAGCCTGTTTCCCATGTTTCTAGTTTTTCTGACCAAATTGTCCTCTGATTCCATTACCTTCAGAATGTCAGAAAGCAACTGTGTGCTTGTGTGGATGAGTCCACTCACCACGGGAGAAGATCAGATACAAATGCCCTCCAGGTCAAATAATTCCAAACAAAGTCAACAAAGACATTTGGTGAAACATATCCTGTGTTTAGAAGTCCCCAAATTTTGAGCTGTCATTGAAATCCCTATAAATAAAGGTTCTGAAACACCTGTCTTTTAATGTTTCATTAATGACTGAATTGCGATATCTCTGCTGGGAGAGAAAGCAGAGAAAGTTGAGACTGAACATAAGAACTGAAATATAAGGAAATGTTTCTTATGCTGTGGTTCAGACAAGGGATACTTAAGCCATTTAATCAGATTTTTTAGATGCATTTGAATGACAGTGGTAAAATTCCTGAATAACAATTTAGAATTAGCCACTTTCCTAGACTCCCTCTGAACATTTACAACAGAGTTGACTACACTTTTAGTACAATTGATAATTCAGCTTAAGTCCAATACTTAAACTGTCTTGTCCAGGCCAATCCACTTGATAGTTCAACTATTCTATTGTTGGTTAGTTCAATATTTTATTAATAAAAAGCTTAGCTTCAGTGATGTTTTCTTGGTTTTAGGTTAGTTTATTTAACAGCTCTAATAAAACACATAAAACTGAAATTGATACTGAACCCATCTCTCTGGAGCAACACTGCTCCAAAACCTTGGAGGGCCTAGAGCGGATGCCAGCCGGTCGGTTAAAAGGCAATTTCCCCCACAATAAATCTGTGCTCTCGCACACTGGGAAGCTGTTAACAGTGGGAGTGGGGAATTCTGCTCAAACAGTGTCTGGCAGTTGAGGACCACACAAGGTGCAAGGCAGAGAACTGGGCTGTAAATTATCACTTCATTATGTTACTATTTAAATAGCCTTTAGGATGGATGTTGCCACCCTTCCATCATGCATTTTGCTGTCTTCTACCTCCAGCACATCCCTCCCCTTCCCCAGCCTGCCTGATGGAGAGACACTCCACACCTGAACATCAGTGTCATCTCCACGGGGTCTCCACTTCTGGAGAAGTGGAACTAAAAAATCAGTTAAAAAACAAAACCATTCAGGTCTTCTACCTGTGAAAAACCATTTAAAATGAGGATACTCACATATCACACTGGCAGCTGGTAGATGGACTCACCAGAAAGGCAAAGTGAACTATACCTTTTCCAAAAAGCTCACATCCTTCCTCCCAAGGACTCTCTCTGATAATGCAAAGAGCAAGGCCACACATAAAAACTTAACAACAAATACGAAAGGCCTTAAGAGAGAGATAAGAGACAACTTCCACTGCCTTCTGTCCTATATAATTGCACTCTCTGATATCCATGTGCTGGAGTCCTCTGTCAGCTCTTCCCTCCTGGCAGGCACCTGTCCACCTTCTCACCAGCACAAATCCTCACAAGTTTGTATTGATCCTGGGGCAGAAGTTGTTTCTGCCAGCCTCCAAGAGGACTGCAAAGAATTATCAAGCAATAGACACTCAGAAGTAGCAGAAGAGAACAGTGCCTAGTATTTTATTAAAACCACCATTATCTATAATAAGTGAATGACAGCAGGATGTGGAACTTCATCTGGCCATGAGTTCGCTCTGGTCTTGCAGCAAGACAGGCAGCCAATGGAGAGGACAGGATGAAGTGCCCCAAATCCCCAGAGCAGAGCTGATATTTATGGACAAAGCTAAAAACTATGGCACAAGGAAATCAACAATTTGGAAGGCCATGCTGGCTGCGGCTCTGTAGGAAACAGCAGGGCGGAAAAGCAAAGTTTACCAAATGGATGAGGACAAATCTGGTAGTGATGCTTTTTCTGTTTGGGTTTTTTTTTCCTTTTTATTTCCTTTTTTAAATCAAGTTTCCTAGGATGTTATACAAACAATGAAGCACAGAAGAAAATTTTGAATGTGTTCTTAAAAATAGTGCATGGCTGGGGAAGGCAGCTGTAGTTCAAATGAAGCTGAAATTAATGAATGGTGGACATTGTCTTCAGAGTCTTGATTCTATCACACCTTGCCCCATTCATCTCCAGAGCAGCACAGATATCAGGGTCCTCACTCCTTTTACCTGGTCAAACTTTCCTCCTGCCCTTGTTCATTCCAATAAATGTAACTAACAGGAACATTAGGATCACATTTCTCTCTGTATCTGCTCAACCAGTTTTTGCTCCTCCTTCCTCCACCCCAGAGGAAACAAAACACCCTAACACTTGCTCAACGCCTGTGTTTTGATCCTGCTTGCTTTAGATGAATTTAAGCACATGTCCATTGCTGGACTGGATCCACCACCACCACCACCAATGTTACACAACAAAACACCCTAACACTTGCTCAAGGCCTGTGTTTCGATCCTGCTTGCTTTAGATGAATTTAAGCATATGTCCATTGCTGGGCTGGATCCACCACCACCACCACCAATGTTACATGGCCCCTGTCTTCAGGGCATCAAATACCCAGCTCTAGACTCAGCTGTGAAGTTTTTTGGCTTGCACTCCTCTTCTGCTTTGGTCAAGGTCAATGAAGTAGCAAAGCCAACATAAGAGTGTGTCATTCAAAGAAGAAACACAAGTGGTTTGTCTCCAAAAATCATTGCATGGCCACAGACTTCACATACAACTTCCATCAAGTTTCTAAACCTTAGCTTTTCCTCTGTGAAATATGGATATCTGTATATCCCGTTCACATACAAGTTCCATTAGGTTTCTAAACCTTAGCTTCTCCTCTGTGAAATATGGATATCTGTATATCCCCTCTTCCCTGGTCTTCTGTCAAGGCAGATTCATTTAAGATAAGAAAGTACCTGAAAACAGGTACGGGACATATGTACCATAAACAGATTTGGGAAGTTTGCCTTTACTGGGCCATTCAGCTCGACCAACAACACTCCCAGGCATGGGAGGCATTTGTCCACAGAGGGAAACTGTTAGACCATCTCCTGGTACAAATTTGTCCCAGTCCAGTTAGAACTGCCTTTACTGGATCATTCAGCTCGACCAACAACACTCCCAGGCACGGGAGGCATTTGCCCACAGAGGGAAACTGTTAGACCATCCCCTGGTACAAATTTGTCCCAGTCCAGTTAGAAAGATCTCCAAGACACTCCCAGGCTTGGTGTGGGGTTGAAGGAGTCCAGGACCTGTTCCCAGTAGGTGTTTTGGATACAGCTAAGCTGGTTGGGTGGTGAAGATGTTTTCTAGGGTAGCTGAAAGCCATCACCTGCCTTGATGCTCAGAAATGTCCCCAGACACATTTCATTTCCTAGTACCAATATAGCTAGAAAGACCACCACAGCCCTGTGTATATTACCATATAAATAAAGAAGCAAACAAATCACTTCCATGGAAAAAATATTGAATTAAAATAATTAAAACCATTTTAAAATTTCAATTGAGAAATTGTGGTCACTGTTGACTTCTTTTACTAAATGTTCTGAGACTCTTTATAACCTTCCCACAGAAACTCATCCCATGAACAGTGAAGTTTTGTTTTCTTCTCCTTTGCTGTACAGGTCTAGCTGCTGCTACAATGTAATCTGATGCTAGTTTTGGTTTTAATGAGCTGACGGAGGCCCATAGGGCAGGGCCACTCTCATTTCTTACAAATAAAATTAATTAAATAAGTTTCACATACAGTCTTTGGGGGACATTTTCTTAAAAGGTTCCATAAAATAGGGTTACAAGTCACTGCAGATCCAGGTCTTTGTAGTCATTTTTAATGACGAGAGACTTCACACATGAAATTATTTAAAAAAAAATTTAAAATGGCACTTATAGAATAGAATAATAGAATTGGTATGGTTAGTAAAGCATTTTAAGATCACCAAGTCCAACTGTTAGCTAACTCTACCATGCCCACTTCTAAACCATGTCCCCGAGCACCATTTCTAGACAGATTTTAAATACATTCAAGGATGGTGACTCCACCACTGCCCTGGACAGCCTGTGCCAGTCTTTCATGACCCTTTCAGTGTAGAACCTTTTCCTAATGTCTAACCTAAACCTCCCCTGGTGTAACTTGATGCCATTTCCTCTTGTCCTATCGCTTGTAACCTATGAGAAGAGACCCACACCCACTACAACCATCACTACAACCTCCTTTCAGGTAGTTTGTATTAAAAGATTTAATGATTTCTTGATCTTAGGCATATTTGTAAATATTAATGAAAAAAATATATTAGAGCGAACCACTAATTTTTTATTTAATTTCAATATTTGAAATTTGAGCATAAATTTGAACCAAGCTCAGTTAAAACTCTGGGTGCTCAGACATGGACTTTGAAGTTACCTGTTATGAATATGAACAAGGAAGTTCCAGTTTATGAGCACGATTATCTGACTCAGGGCTTGGAGTCAGGGAGCTGCTGTGTCCCTTTCAGAGCCACTCCTGGGAATCATAATCAATTCTCTTTCCCAACATCTGTGGAGCACCTCACTTTGGCTAGAGGATCCTTGAGTTGTAGCAAACATCACATACTTACACAGCATCTTCCACCCTGAGGCATCCTGAAACAACTGCACTCGAGGCTCTTCACCCAGCAGTGCAATGCCACTCTTTTCCTTTAAAAGGTACCAAAGGTTTAATGCCCTGCAATGTAACACAAAGCTGTGTCAGAATACGGAGTCCAATTGAAATCTTTCAGAAATTCTCCTTTTCCTTTGCAAATACAGACTGAAGGCAAAATTTTAGGGCATTAGTTTGGTTTCCTGCTCCAGGGAAAGTTGTCATATTTAGAAAAACCACCCCTGTTCATAACCCCATATAACCCAGCTAAAATCAAATGTCAAATCCCCATAAGCATCTGTCCCTCAGCCAGAGGTTGTTTTTCTTCACGGATGAATCAAACATACTGAGTAAATCATATGAATCACCAACGGAAACATCATCCTTACAGCATCATCTCACATTTATGAATAAGGAACTTGTTTTGCAGGTCCCCAGAGAAGAAATAAAGCAGTGGGAGCTCAGGGAGGGGCCCAGGACTTTCACAAGCTTTTCGTTTTAATAGATCACAAACAATAAGGTGTCTCCCTCCTCCCAATCAAAAAAATTACAGGCAATTGCTTCTCAATTTAGAAGTCCTTTTATTTATAAGAAAATGCTTACACTGATGACATAGCTTAATAACCCAGTAATAAATCGTATAAAACTGTTGCAACGGTTACAAATGAGCAGCGTGATTTATGAGTGAGGCCACTGACTTCTACACCTGACATAAAACTTTGTAGGCAAACAGCCACATGTTTCATTTTAGCTTTATATTTGACATATAAATCAGGTAGTGAAAGGGACTCTCTCTCCACCCCCACTCCTCTCCTTTAAACAGATGAAGCAAATATTTTACAAGCAACATGTAACTGACTGCAGCAAGGACACAATGCGAGGTATGGAAAATATTATGCCGCGATTTCATTAGTTTCATGTGAACCGATATGAGGTACAGTGACCTGCCCTGCAGAGCAGGCAGGAGAACAGGCAGTTAAGAGGGGAATAACCACAAAGGTCATTGTGGAAAAATGAGAAACAACTCAAGAAAACAAGTTGTATTCCTGCACTACATGTCCTGTTTATTTCCAGGTTTTGCAAACCTGTGGATGGTCTCCATCTTCCCCTCCTGAGCTGAGAAGGGTTTGGCCCTGCTTTTGAGGACAAGGTGTTCAACATAACCCCATAAAGGTGAACAGAAAAGGAAACTCAGCAGTCACTAAGGGTTGCTTTTCATAGGTGTTAATAAAATAACTCGCTACCCAGCATTGCAGGATCCCTCTCCTCTTCAGATGCTAGAGCAGATGTGCCTCATAGCTCAGAGCTTCAAATTAGAGCCCCATCTCTATGCTGAACAACCATCTGTATTAAAAAACATGCACTGGGAAAACGTTTCAGTCATTTTAGGGGGATAACTTGCAAATTTCTCCTGCATTTGTGTGTGACACAGCTCCAAAGTATGTAAAAAGTACAAAGTTTTTAAGAAGTTTAAAAACTCCTTCATTCACCTGAATCTCAAGATGAGTTATATCTTTGTGCAAAATGCTGCCTAAAATTAAGTAGATAGATATTTGCTTTAGAAACCCAAAGAAATGCTGCTCCAATTGTCTATATGCAAATTCAGATGTCAGGTTTTCAGCAAGTGTAAAATCAGACCCAGAAACATGGGAAATTTTCTACAGGTAGCATGTACAGAAGTGAGATGAAATGTAAAATACTATAGAACAACCTAAGCAAAACATTATTCTAAGCAGGTGATATAAATCTGTAGTACTTCGGCTTAATTGCACAAGTTAGCCTATCTCAGCTGGATCAAGTCCCGCTGAAGGTTTTTATATGTTCTCTTCCAAGGATGTGAATTTTTCCACAACAGAGGTGTTGGCCATTTCTGGAAAGCTCTCGCTATGAGTCAGGCATGTACTACTTTTCCATTTTCTCAGAACAACTCTTTAAATACACTTGAGGCAATGGAAAGCCATCTGGAGGCAGAGGTTGAAAGATGGGTTATGACTGCTTCGTTCAGTGATGCAGAGCTCTGAAGATGGGGTAATAAATGGACTACCCAATGTTACAGCAAGATTTTGTCAGAATTAATCCACTATTTCTTTAGTTTTAATATGCAGTGATTTTTTGGTGATGTATTTTATGAATAAAAGCCTCTTGGAAACTTCAGTTAGGCTCTGATCAGCCATAAGGATTGCACCAAATTTGCATATCCTCAGGTGATAACTCCATCTTCAACAACACAAATAGCTACAGTCCCACTAAGACTATTAACGTCTTGTCGACTCTAAGAAATAATGTATTCTCCAACTTAATCAGACACCATCTATAATTTGGTTTCTCTAGTGTGTATTCAAAGCAGAAAACAGATTCTTTGTTTATCAAAAGGAACTTTCTGAAGCATAGCTGAGGTCTCATTATTTATTAAAACATACGTTGGAAAAATACAGGAGAAAGCCAAACTCACACCAGCTGAGAATTGTGCCTGTACGTTTTTCAGTTGCTTGTGACCTTACATCTTCCTGCTCACCAACTGCTAATGGAGTTGATATTCCCATATACAGAAGTGGCACTAGATACTGGAATGTTTACACCTTTAAGTGTTTGTCTTAATTAAAAACGTCAAATGAGCCCTGGAAGAATGATAATTAAGATGTTCTCCACATGCAAATTGTCATTTAGCTGGGGTTAATGGGATTGAAACAAACGCAGCAATTAAATAATTCAAGTTCAGTATAAGACTGAGCTGTCAGTGTAGTGGTTGGGTGTAAGCCATGCCTAGATCAGACAGCAGAGGAATCCACCAGTACCCTAAGCCCTTGCCATGGCACTAGGATAAATATTTCCACATGAGTCCATAGCACAACCTTGTTTATTTGGTAGCCATTAATTAGCACCAACCTTTTCAGCCGTAAATTGCTCTTATTTTCCTACTCTGTGAGTCTTAAACAACAAGATGTCCTTGTGCATTAGCTCCTCACAGCAGGGACTGTGCATGAGGCTCTTCAGTGGCCCATCTGCAACATATGGCTTTTATTACATCTTCCCCACTGTCACAGTATTTATTTAAAAGCTGCAAACAAGGGCTTGCATGTCCACAGGTCTTCCACTCTTTCTTCTCTCTCATCTTCAAGACGTGGCATATATATATGTATATATTTATACATACACACATATATAATGACCAGGAGTGATCAGCCAAGCTTTATGAAGGGGAAATCACACTTGACCAACCCCAAGGCCTTCTACAATGGGGTGACTATCTTGGTGGATGAAGGGAGAGCAGTGGATGTTGTTTACCTCAACTTTAGTTAAAGTTTTTTGTACAGTCTCCCGTAACATTACTATAGACAAGCTGACAAATTATGGGTTGGATAAGTGGACAGTAAGATGGATTAAAAACAGGCTGAGCCAGCGGACCCAGAGGGTTGTGACCAGTGACATAAAGTTGGAGGTGAATCATGAGGGGTGTTCCCAAGGGCTCAGTTCCTGTGGCAAATACTGTCTAACATCTTTAAGGACCTGGACAACGGGACACAGTGCACCTTCAGTGAGTTCACAGATGATACAAAATTGGGAGGACTGATTGGTACACCAGATGGTCATACTGACATTCAGAGGGGCCTCAACATGCTGGTAAATTGGGTAGAGAGGAATTTCTTGAAGTTAGACAAGGGAAAATGCCACATCCTGCATCTAGGGAGGAATGACCCCATGCACCAGTACACACTGGAGGATGAATATCTGTAAAACAGCTTTGCTGAGAAGGACCTTGAGGTTTTGATGGACAACAGGTTGACCATGAGCCAGCAATGGCAGAAAGAAGGTCAGCAGTATCCTGAGCTGCACTGAGCAAAGCATTGCCAGCAGGTCAAAGGAGGTGACCCTTCCTCTCTGCCCAGCACTGGAGATCTTATCACCACATATAAACACCTGCTAGGAGAGAATGAAGACAAGGTAGTCAGAATCTCCTCAGTAATGGGAGAGGATGAAGACAAGGTAGTCAGAATCTCCTCAGTAGTATCCACTGACAGCACAAGGGCAATGGACACAAATTAAAACACATGAGAATGTTTACTGTGAGGGTGGACAAACACTGGAACAGGTTGTCCAGAGATGTTGTGACGATAATTCAAAACCAGACTGGGCATGGCACTGGACAACCTGCTCTCTGTAACTGCTTAAGTTGAGCATGGTACTGGACAACCTGCTCTCTGTAACTGCTTAAGCAGGGGGTTGGACTAGATCTCAAGGTTGGACTAGATCTCAAAAGCCTTTCTATGATTCTGTAATAACACATGTTACAACAGCAGCTTTGATATTCTTTGAAGGTGAAAAATATCCAAAATACAGCATTGCTCATTACCCTACTAATTGTTCATTAGCACATTTCTCATGGTTAAAGTAAGTATGTTTTTAGACTGTGTTTTCAGTTGCAGAAAATTTGACACACTATAATAATTATAATCGAATGTGGAGTGGTGATCAGATCCAAGAAGCATTTTGGCTGCAGAGTCCCAAATTTTCAGGAAGTTCCAGTGCAGATCTGCACCTCGCACCTGGTTCCTGTCTGTGTAATGGGCAGAACCAGCATTTCTTATCTGAACAACCACCTGCTATTTCAAGAAAACCCAAACCCCCCAGCTACAGAGACATTTTTGTTTAGATTCAGACTTGAGTTGTTTTAGCCAAGGTCAAGACTGTAGCTGGAAAATTTTCTACCTGCTCCATTCTATCCTGCACCTCTAAATGCAAGAAAAATGTAGGTTTAATACACATTTTAAAATAAAAGGGAACACTGAATTAGAGGTGAACAAGACAAGAATAACATGTTTTGTAAACAGATTTGATTTTCATTTTTTGGCAAGCTTTTCAAATAACTTTTGGAGACACCTATTGCTAAAATGGAGCCAGAAATAAACAGTTTAAAACTAATAGTTTTTCCAGTAAATGAAAATCCAGCTATTTTGATTCAAAGGATTTTTTTTTTAATTAACATTTTAAAATATTTTGGGGGATTGTTCTTTAAATGAACTAAGTAATCTCAGTCGGCAGAGAAGTGCTCTCCCAGAGCAATGACCCTTCTCTATCTGAAGGCACAAGATAAATCCTGAGTCCCAGCTCTTCAGTGAGAATTATTGCCTTACACCAGGAGGGTCTAACCTTACCAGTTGAGAAAGTATTTGCTTGGCATCTTTTCCAACAAGCATGAGCTCCATTGTTTGTAAATGTATATTATTACAAATAAAGTGCTCTGATAGACCGTAAATGTAGACTTATTTTGTTTTCTGTTGGGGAATTCTTATTTTTCTGCAATTGCCTGCATTCTGCATATCACTAGAGTTCTCTTAATCCACAGTTAGTGTGGACCAAAGCCCTGACTCAGATTTTTAAATCTTCTTAGAAGAAGAAAGCATCATTTCAAGAGCATGAGTGTAGGATATTGTCAACCTGTACCTCAGCGAGGCCTTTGACACTGTCTCCCATAATATTCTCACAGTCAAGCTGTTCATGTATGGGATGGATGAGCAGGCTGTGAGATGGGTTAAAAACTGGCTGAGTCATGTCAGTGGCATGAAGTCTAGTTGGAGGCCAGTAACTACCAGTTGTACCCCAGAGGTTCAGTCCTGTTTAACATCTTCATTAGTAATCTGGATGACGGGGGAGAGTGTGCCTTCAGAAAGTTTTCAGGGGACACCAAACTGAGAGGAGTGTGATATTCCAGAGGGTCAAGCTACCATCCAGAGGGACCTCAGTGGGCTGGAGAATGGGCCAAATAGGAACCTCATCAATTTCAACATTGGGAAACACATTAGAGTCCTTAATGTAGACAGTCCTTAGTGTAGATCATCAGCCCTATGTAGCTGGGATGCCATTTGGCCATGTCCTCTTCTTCTCTGACTGCTTCCCCATCATTTTCATGCATTTTGTTCCATCTAGTTTAAAGATACCATGTGCTGAGCCTATTAACATTTCTTCTTCATGACTGTATGGGTCTATGCAAATAATTTTGGCACCTTACATGATACCTAACTTTAATAAAGAGACTCCTGTACTCTGTTCTACCTTTTATAAAATACTGCCAGTCCATGTTGGGAGGATTAGAGAGTAACCTGCATGGCATGCACCTCTTGACTTCTTCTTCACCCCTTTTCCCTCATGTCAGTTTGGCTCAGGAGGGTTTTACTTCAGAGATACCTTCAGCAGCACTGGTGATGGAGAGACCATAGGGAAGTGGAGTGTCCTATCCTCACTTGCATGTCAAAAAGTGTGGGCTATGTCTCGAACGCAGGCTCCTTGTCCTCCTGCAACCCCTGGCGCTGGCACAAATTGTGCAGCAGGCTGCTGTGTCTCTCTTGGTGGTTGGTTTTCTTTTGTGTTGAAATTTCATGAAGCCTTAATAACTTTCACTCATAATTTTCCAGCCAAAACTTCACTGCCATTGACCCTGAAAAAAATGAATATATAAACAAAAGTCTGAGAAACGAATGCAGCTGGGCTGAACCAGTTTACTGATTAGGACTATAATGGCTTAATGGGTAAAGCATGTACCTTCTGAGTCTCTTGCTTTGGCTTACTTATGGTGATGGAGAAGAAATAAAGAGTGGCTCAACATAAGAAATCAGGAGACAAAACCAACCTGGCACTAGCTATTGGTAACTACACTTTTGTTGCCACAAGGAATCTTAGGAAAGAAAACCTGACATCTGACAAGATTTGTTATGAGAAATGCTAGCACCATCACCTAAATGAGTTTTATCACGTTCTGAAAAGAGGGCATTGGGAAAATACTGTACCAGATAAATGATAAGTGTTCGTAAAAAATACCTCCTTCATCAGAGTTTGACAAGTCCTGAAAACACTGAGATAAGGTACATCAAACTAAACAGAAAACTTTACACAAGTTTGGTTCACAGCTCAACAATAGCTCTGTACAACTCCATCTAACAGACGAATAAAGAAAATACAATATTTAAATAATAGCATAGTGCCATTGTATTCCCTTCCTGACACTCCAAACTTGGCCCCAGACCTGCCGTGGGTTTTACTGACTACTGAGAATGTGTCTGACGAATCTTGCTTGAGTCTTGCGCTTTCAACTAAACAGCTGGGGTCCTCCATATAGTTACTTATCCCCAGCTCCCTCAATTTAACAGCCAGATTCAGCACAGCTCTCCCTTCAGCTGCTGGAGGTGTTGATGGTTGCTCATCACTATTCTCTTTTCTGTTTCTTGCAAGTGAGAAGAATCTTCTTGCAAGAATTCTCCTCTGGGGATGAATCTCATCAGCCTTGAAGGGAGCCTTCCAAAAATAGGAATGATGTAAGTTAAGACAGGGCATGTTTGGAGAAAGACAGATATTTAGAGAAGTGGTGATATGCTGGGGAAAAGGAGAACAGATTTTAAATGCTTCAGGGATATTGAGGCCCAGCCTCTGAAGTCTAAATTTATGAATTGGTTCTGATTTTCTGAAATTATTAAACGCCTACTTTAATAATATGGATTCTTGCTTCCAAAGCCCAGCTAGCATAAATCACAGATCTGCATTGTCTGCAATATATATGCCACACTTTATTACCTAGGTTCATGACCGACACTTAACTCGATTTAATGCTCGCTCTTTCATGTAATTTATTCCAAGATACGTATCACTTCACAGTTCTGCACCACGGCGCTCAAAACTGCCTATGGTATTGATCTATACGATGATTAAATCTCGGCATTTTTTAAGAAACTGGACATTCGTAGCACTAGATGGTGCTAGAGAACGCTCTTAACCAGCTCTGGGGCTCTGTCCCCGCAAATTCTGTCCACGTACCGTTTATTTTCATAGGATATAACAGCATAATCTGCATCAAGCATCTATACTCTCAGCAGTGTTTCAGATGGGCTGCTGACATTGCCCATCACTCTTCGTTGTCGAGTGATGAGAAGTTGTTTGTTATTGCCAGAAGCAAGCTGTCAAATCCATGAGTCAGGCTCCCCAGATCATGAGACTGCCTTCAAAAACAAGGGAGATATATATGTATATTTTTTAAAGTGTACTTTTTATTTGCTCTCTAGTTCCTAAGATTTAGGACTGTTATGATGCTATTTATGTGCTCCCTAGGAAAGTGTGGAAGCGCTGGGCACTAAAAGCATCTATGATCAGGGCCAGGCATGGGGCTGAGTCACAAGGTTCAAACCACAGTTCAGACCTTGAACTGGGAGTGTTTGGAAGCATGGTTTTGATCCATCCAAAGTAAAGAAACCAGCCTTGGAAACCACTAGATTAAAAAAGACAATTAGGAAGCAGAGTAGAGAGCTGTACAGTTCTGAGACTGCTAACAGCTATAGTAATTTTTGGGCTGGAGCACATGCTGGGAGAGGGTTTTGGGAAGCAGCCTGCACCCAGTGAATGCTTTTTCATGTCATCGAGGGCAGAGAGCCACATTTCCAGCTGGTCCTGGTGGGGTAAGACTGATTATGTATCCTGTTATGTACAGAAAGAAAAGGAAGGTTTACCAAGGCATTGGTGGGCTACTCTTCTCCACCTCAGAAGTGGCCCTGGCATCCATAGCAGTGGGCTAGTTTGTCACCAGCAGCACAATGAGGATGACACAGGGCTTTTTTTCCTCCCTGACAGCTCACCTGTGAGGCTGAACACACTGCAGGCTGTACGAGCCTCAGGTGCTTATAGGGAGACCATATATATTTTACAGACAGGTGCCAAATCAACAACATTTTCACAGCACTGGCTCTGTGAGAGATGCTCCCGGCAGAGCACAGGCAGACGGGATGGCACACAGGTGGCCGCCAAACCGCAGACAGCAACTGCTGCCGGACAGCTGGAGCGGCCATGGACAGCAGGTTGTAGGGCTGTCTTGGGGTTACCCCAGGAGCACAGTTGGCAGCGAGCACCCCTTCTCCTCCTGCCTGGGAGGCAGCTGCAATGAGCAGGAGAGCAGCTTCCCCGGCGCCAGCATCGCGAGGGCTTGGTCTTATCCTGCCCCACAGAGCATGGGCTGGAGCCTTCTCCAGCTGCAGTGTCCCCCTCTCAACCGGCTCAGGCCATGGACTCATCCAAACCACAACTCCTGTACAGCTGGGCAGGTCAGATCAGACATGATGGGTACACCTCCTGTGGCTGGTTCTTCCTAGACATAGTGTAGCTACCATACATACATGCAACATGAGTGGAAACACTGGGGTGTGGCCATTGGCCATGCCATGCTTCATCCCACCAGGAGTGCTGATGAAGAGCAGTGTAGACTAAAAACTGTTTGGACAACATGGAAATCCAGGCAGATATTTGCAGTCCTGTACCTATGTGCCTCTGATATCAGGGACTGAAAGCAATTCTTCTCATGGCTTACTTAACCTTGGTTTTGTTGGTGATCCCATCCTGCTCTGGCTTGAAGATGGCACTTAAGCCAGATGGAAACAGACTGATGAATTCAGATATGACATCATGGAATTACAACATCATTACTAAAACAACCAATCAGATAACAGCTAAATAATGATATTTCCAGGGAACTGACATTTATTTCTGTTGTGTATTTAGCACCATTGAAGGAACACAGTCAGATCACATTAGGCCCACAGCTTAAGACTTTTTGAAAGATCAGTGGAAATGTTCTCCTCGTTTTTCTTTTAGCTGAAATCGAATCAATTGTTTGCATGAATTTAAATGTATCCCTGAAGCATTCACAGACGGTGAAACTGCAAACCAAAAGAGAAACCCCACCACTGTGCTGGTTGTCCCAGCTAAGTAACATGCTTAAAGCCTTTGCACTATTCGAGAAACTCGCCATGGTGCCTCATGTCTGTCTCTTTTTATATCACCCACAGCCTTCTAACATCACACAGAGCGGGAAAACTTGCTTTTAATTCATTGTTAGCCTACCAGCATCCCTCTGTGTGCCTTTTATTTACATTAGCAGCCTGAAAGAGCAAAGTATTCCCCTTCAGGTTTCATTCTGCTGGAGAAACGGGCTTGCTGTCATCACTCCTCATAAGCACAGCCTGGGACCTGCTTTCCTAAATCTTACCCTTCCACCATTTGTCTTTACTACCTCATAGCTGTCAGTTTTTCTTCTAGCTGCTACTATGAAATGAGCACGGGGTCGTTTTGGCCAAAAATCACTCAATAATCCACAAGGAGGGGAGGAGGGGAGCAGTTACAGATCTTTGAAGGGAAAAGTTCCCACAGATGGTATCCTTGATCGGAGGTTGCAACCTACAGATTGAAAATCACTGGAAATCCTACCCCCAAAAAAATACAAGAGAATTAAAGGCCATCATTTATTCCTGCATCACCAAATTTCTCAAATCCTCTTGCTGCAAAGAAACCTCTTCTCTCCTGAAATAATATGATACTTGTTAAAGCCCTAAAGCAGCTTTTGGTTCTCTCATTGCAACAGTCACATTAAACACAGATTGACAATGCTCTATGACTCCCATATCCAACAACATTCTCTTTAGGCAAGTTATTTGATCCATGCTGCCTCAGTTTTCCCACCTGTAAAGTGGACACAGTGGTAGGTGCTGGTTTGACAGTAGAAGATGTTGCCCAAGGAGGAACCACATCTTCTATGAGCTGGTGGGTCTTCTTTCCTCAGCTGAACAAGTATTCAAACAGAGAGAGAAAGTCAGGTGAGAAACATACCCAAGGAGAAGTAAATAGCCCAAATTACTTCAGAGAGCCCTCCTTGGACCACCCAATCATAAAACAGAAAGCTATGTTCAGGCCCTTTCTTTTCGGGTGACAGATGATTTAGTAGACAATCAGAGAAATACATTTATTTTCCCCAAAGAAAGAAACGTTGTGCAGAAAAGCCTACTATGTTTTAATGTCACTGCAACTCTCATTTAAGCCAGAAAAGCCCTTGACTTCCCAGAGGGTTTTAATTTTAATGGTCAGTGAAAATTCAGACAAATGTGTCAAATATCACAGGGATTTCAGAATTAAAGAAGTGGTCCATCAAGACAAGCAAGAGAAGATGTCTTCCTTTTCCCTGTTCAAGCCACTTGGCATCCTGCTGGGTAATTTACCCACATTTTGGGGATGCAGCATGAATCCTAAGAAAATCTGAAGGGGGCAGGAAGCTGAATTCTTACTTTTGCATGAAGTCCTGGGTAAGAACAGCCCATCAGATATAGGGCTGGGGCACTATACAATTAGACATAATCAATTAAAAATGAGCACTCTGTGGTCCAAGCGGGAGACAGCAGGCACTAGTGGTGGTCCAGACCTTCACTCACCTGGATGACCCGGGTGCTGCTGGGTGTCGTCACCCATTTACCTGCTGGATGGTGAGGATGCATGGCACTGAAGCCATGCCCTTTTCGGGGGAGCCCCTCTGCTGCCATACATCATCCCAGTTGGCCAAGCAACATCATCCCAGTTGGCCGAGCAGCAACCTTAACCTGGGTCTGTCCGTCAGGGCGTCCAGCACGGAGCCAGGCTGGCCCCTCGCTCCCCTCCCGCCACCCCCTCACTGGCTGAGAGGACTTTGTGTCCTAAAAGCTCATTCTTTCCATAGCATAAAAAATAAACCAGCATGTGCTCCTCTCCAACGCCACCCGTCTCCGCAAGGGCCCCGGGTGGGTTGTTGTTGTCGTTCGGCTCCGTCTCTCCCTAAATAACAGAATTACAGCAGGTCTAATCCTGCAAAGTGCTGAGTAACAGCTCGTTCCCAATAAATTAAGCAGGCACTCAGCGCAGCAGCCTGATATTTGTATCCGTGTCCTCCCGGATTATCGGTCTCTCCTCCTCGCTCTCTGCCCGGCCCCTCGGGGAGCAATTATCTGTGAATGAGAACAGAATAACTCTTTTAGCAGAAGGTTTCCACACTCGCGCACAAGGAGCGCTCTGAATGGATTTATCATGCTCGCTAAAAAGGGAGGTGGAAAAATATCCCCTCTTCTCTCTTTTTTTTTTTTTTTTTTTAAGAAGAAACCCCTGAAGCGGCAGCCGTTCCCCGGTGGCTTCATGCACCAGGAAAAAGAAAAAAAAATAAAAAATTGATATAGTAAAACTTTTTAAGAGAGGCATGAATCGGTTCTTCAGAAAAACAAGGCAGCAGTGCCAACTGGAAATGTTTGTTTTGGGGGTGAGTTAGATGGCTGGCGTCAGCCAGGGCTAAAGACATGCCAGCGGAATGCAATATTGGGGAAGCAGCAGGTCACTCAATCACTGGCAATTTGCCCAGGAGCAACTGGATGCCTTCAGATTTTTTTTTTCCCTCTGTGTGTATGTTGCCTCTTTTTTTTTTTTTTTTTTTTTTGCCTTTTTTTTTCCCCCAAGCAAACAGAGCCTCAGCAGTTTTGGGGCCGGGGAGCTGCAGACTGGTATTTCTGAAAGGCACGTTCCTGCAGGAGCACCCCCGTGGTGACATCTGGCAGAAAAAGCTGCGTTTCAATGCACAAGGCAGAAGATGCAAGAAGATGTGGGCAGCTCCAGGGAAGGGATGGGACAGCAGTGCCGGTGCCTCCAAAAATACCCTCCAGCAAACAAGAATATTTTTTCCTCCAGTAACAACTATCAAACACTAGAGAAGAGGCTTTTGTTTATGTTTTTGGGAGGCAATAGGAGGCTTTTTTTTCAAGGTTCATTTACTTACAGGAGTGGAGAAAGTTGTTAAAAGAAAAAAAAGATAAATTTCCCCTAATGAAAAATGCCCATTAACTCCCTGCAGCACAGGGGGAGGCAAAGACCCAGCAGGCATTTTTGGCTGCACATCTGTAGTTTTTCATTGCTGTATCATTTGTGCAGAGTGCCAGGCTGCACACAGAGCCCAAATAACCCAGGGAAGGAGGGCGTCCTGGCAGGAGTGGCTCTGAGCAAGCTGGTGGCCCAACTCCCAGCAACCACCATCATTGGGGATTTGCCCTTTTGGCTAACGAAGGTGATCGGTGCTTGGCCAGCAGCCGAATGCAGCACGGTCACCAGCACACAATGGGCTGATGTCGACTGTCATGCTCCTCCAGAGGTAAAAAGGAGCAATAAATTGCCCTTCTTGTTGCCTTCTCCATCGGTATCGATAAAACCTGTGTGTGAGAGGTAGGGGAGCTCTCACAAAAGCAAACCCAGGGAGCAAGCTGTACCTGTGACTCCAAACCCACAGTGTTCAATGCTGTTCAGAAGCATTTTCACAGTTAAACACAGTATCACAGCGCCCATCACCAGCACTCACCCATCTTTCCCGACAATGTCACCACTTCATGGGGCATAGCCACCCACTTCCAAAGCCATTGCTTCATCAAAAATGGTTTTAGCTCAATCACTTCTGTCGTTCCATCAACTCCTTTCTCTTAACATTTTTGTCCTGGTTTTGGATCCTGATCCAGCTACAGGGCAGAACAGTCCAAAATGCACTCAACATCCCAGCTCTCCATCATTCTGCTTTTCTGCATCCCTCTTCATCTTAAAAGATTCATACTTGGAACAAGAGCTTGTCATTAAATGACTGGACAATGGCTTGAGTAAAATTGATTGCATTCCCAGGTCAGTCACCGGTTTCTTGTGTGATCTTGAGAGGAATCCCCTTGCCCCAGATCTTTCTGCTGTAAGATTGATATTGTAACCTTTTCTTTTCCTTGCTGGTTTTTTTTTTTAGTCTTAAGGGCAGAAAGAGACTCTATCTTGCAAAGTGTATGCATGGCTAAACAGTGAAACTTACTTGGTTTTACTGTAAAGTATCTTTAACCACCATTTAATAAAATACCCAAGTTCCTGACAATGGCTTGGGGAAAAAAGAAAAAAACAACATTTCCCCAACTTCTTTTCTAGATGGCTAATCCTTGTAAAAAGGATCTCATCAGAGTGTCCAGCCCACACAACTGCTCTAGATTCTGCAGTTGTCCATTCAACTCATCGCCTGCCTGCCAGAACCCCCTTCTTCCCAGGAAAACCTTTGGTGTGGTTCAAGGGCACCACTGATGGGCAGTGAAGAATGAAAGTGTGGACACACTCAATCAATCCAAAGGGTAAACATTTCAGTGAGCTCTCCCACCCAACCCTATGCTCTGAGGCTTCAGCACAAGGCAGGGTGGCCACTCGACCGAGCCCTTTCCTGCTCCTGCCTCAGCGCTGCTGTGTAATGGGGAAATCAGTTTTGCTTCCCATCCCTCAGTTTCCCCATCTGGAATGTGGAAATAATGATCTTGGCTTCTTTTTAAAGGTCTTTGAGATGAACAGCCCTTTTAAAGAGGTAAGTAGTATTATAAGCAACGGACTCTCACGTCTGCCAAGAACCAAAAGTGATACCAGGGTGATGAAATTCAGGCCACCTCATCAGCAAAGCATGTTGTCCTGGCCTTCAAGGCAAGGTTAGGGCCCTTGGAGAGAGCCCATTCCTTTTTGGGACAGAAAGGAGTGGACATGCTTTCCTATTATTAGTAATTTGTATCCATGTATTGCCGCAAATGTATACAGCCCTCAAAAACCCAACCAAAGCAAGTGCATAGCCTAAAGCCATCTAACCCAGGAGCTCAGCCACCCAATACAGGCTGATTAGAAGTTGCCAGGTAATTTACCATTGACAGCTCAAGCAGGATGAATGCAATCAGCCCTCAACAAGCCTGCATGACCCAGCATCTCCATGAGCCTTTCTGCAGGACTGGAGGGGGACAAGAGCGGGCAGAGGGACCTGCCTGGAGACTGAAGCTGGAGAGCACAGCATCTCCAAAGGACCAGGTGGGAGAGGATGACGACGCATGATTTGGCTGGGAGAAGGAAGCTGGAAGGAACCAAGATGCAAGCACGGGCGAGGTTGGTGAGGACCTCACAGACGAGGCTGGAGGCACGACCAAGAGCTGCTTTGCACGACAGGGCCAAATCCGTCCCTGGCACAGCTCCGCTCCGGCCACCTCCATGTGTTTGTGTACGGATCCAGCTCCGGCTGCTCTGGGAGGCACCGGCTGTGGAGGGCTGGCGTGCCAGCCTGGAGGCCCAGACGGGAGGACAGCGCCAGATGCCAGGCATATTTTTTCAGCTGCGCGGGCTGTGGGTTGTCACACGGGGCTCGGCGTGCACCTGTGCGACCCTGAGCCGCACGGCTATTAACAGCCGGCGACAGCGCTCTGATGCCGTATCGCTGACTGCTTCGCTCTCAAGTGGGGCGATAAATCAGCCACCTTGCTGACAACCCTGGGGCTCTTCTGCAGTCGGGTTTGATGCAAATGTACTTAATACTCACTCCATCACAGGATTCAGCAGTGTGCGGCCACCCTGGCTCCATCATGTCCATCACCCCAGGTCACTGCTCATGGGATGCCTGGTGCTTCTGGTGCTCCTGGATCAGCCCCTTGAGCCGATGGGGCTCTAAGGGTCTCTGGATGCAGTTATTGAATGTTTGAGGTCCTCCAAGTGGAGATGAGACCAGCCCAGATTTCTGGGAGAGGGACTAATGTGGAGAGGACTAACACAAGATACGAAGTTGCTGGAGTGTGTTTGAGGATATACAAAGCATCCAGGGGCAAGAGCTCCAGCAGGCACTGAGTATCAGGGGGCTAAAACCTTCACAGACATGCGGGATAGCATCTGAAAGGGGCAGGGAAGGACGCACAGATGGAGAAAGCTGCATTTTCCTCTTTCCTCACTCCCTCTGCACCAACCCAAGCACCAGCCCTACACAATACTTGCACGCCCAGAGGAAAAGTCCTGCCATGTCCAGCTCCTTTGCAAGAAACATGCAATGGGCAATGGTTTTCACATTCTCTATTTTCTTTCACTGCTGACCCAAAATGAGCACAATCTGACTAATTAACAGAGCTAGTTAGCATCTGGATAAAACGTCCAATGTGGACCGCAGACTGTTGGGAAATAGATTTTGGTGCCTTGGGACAAAGAAAAATTATTTCCCATGTGCATCATGTGCACAGCACAGCCAGCTCTGTGACTTCTCCTCTTTTTCCTCATCGGTTCTTGGTTCTAGCACAAAGATGATTTTTAACGCCAAATCATTGTGCTTCTTCCCTCTTTATTTCAGGCCGCAGGCTCACCACATTCTGGACTGGTTGCAACCCATCTGGTTTCACTAATACTTCTAATATAATATTTATAACTAGCTAAGGGCTGATCATATGACGGGTGTAATCAATAAGTCATGTGCCAATTGCGGTTGTTCTACACCTCAAGCCATTTTTCTGTATTTTGGTGTCCATAGCCTGCTCTGGGGTATTTGTATGTTTTGTTGCTGCTGTGCCTTTCCACCTTTGCAGCCTGGCATTAAAGAAGGCTCTCTTGAGTCTTAGTAATTGAGAAAAAAAGAAACATCACTTTGTTTCCACCCAGAAAAAGGAAATGAGATGAGAGAATCAACCAAAGGCTCTGCTTGCCAGATACCACTTGCCACCACCTTTGGCTTTGCTGAAGGAACTGAGTTTAGGAAAGTTGTTCAAGCTAAACAAAATCATCCTCTCAACAAGTTCCTCCTTCCTACTGCCAGAAGGATCACCCAACAGAAACAAAAAAAAAAAGCAAGTCTGGCAGTTTTAGCTGTCTAAACCACGACATTCACCCATGGCCAGCTGTGGCAGCCCAACTTCATACTCAATGGGCACAGGACATTTCCTAGCAAATCACCAGGTGCCAGGAAGTAAAGATCTCCTGTGTTAAAGGAGGAGTTCCCGTTGCATGCAAATTCCTCCTTCTTGTTCTTTCTGCCCTTCTTACCCCATGGGACTTGGGTTGGCTTGTGGGAGTAATCTCTTGGTAGATGCTTAGATACATCAAGAGGTGTTCTTGATCCCTCCCAAAAAGCACTTTATAAAATATCATCAAGAAATTTTGAATGAGACCATCCTTGAGAAAAATAAACAAACAAACAAAACCCAACACTTTAAGCTTAGTTTTGAAAAGAGTGAATAACCTTGGTGTAAAACCACTGGAGTGGCACCAGACTAGGATTTAGCACTGTGTGGAAGAGAGTGAAGTCTCCCTTTCCACAGGTTCTTATAGCTGGCCACAGCCTGTAAAAGCAGATGATTTAATGATACATTCTGGCAAGCAGGGAAGGATGACTTCAGGTTTGAGCTTCCCACATCACTTCTACCAGCTGCCCCCAGAGAGCCAACACGTTGGTGGCCAAGACAACTGCATACCACAGAGCCAAGGGGGGCTGCCTTCTCAGCCTCTGGAGCAGTAGCATGAAGGAGGTCCCTCCATGACACATGGGAATTCAACAGCGAAATAGAAGCTGTACATCAGCCCTGGAAGGACAAGTTAAACATCTCCTTTTTACACAGAGGCTTTCAGCAGCAACAATCACTACCTTGTAAGTCAGTTTATTCAGAACGGCTCTGCACTAACGGGATTAACAAGCTCTTCACTGCTTGGATCACTTCACGGTGAGAAGATCCAAAATCAACTGATGGAAAACAGGATAATTCCTCCTGCGGAGGGAGCAAGATTGTTTGTGGAACCGAGTGATCAAACAATGACTCTGAGTGCTGCGAGTCGTCCGTGCGTGGAGACACGTACCCCAACTCTGCTGGGTGCTGGGCTGGGTGACACAGGCTCACAGTGTCATCGCACAGTTGGGACCCCAACTTGGGTGCAGCTCTGTGGGATAGTCAGTGTTGGAAGGTAGGAGAGGTGACAGGGGAAAGGAGCAGTCATTCCCTCAGGCATTTCTCAATTTCTAAACCTCAAGGCTGGAGGCTCAGGTCCAATGAGGAGCACATATTACGTGAAGAAACTTCAAGTCCAGAAATGCCCCAGCACTGCTTCTACTGAACAGTCACAAATAACACATCCACATCCACCAGCATATGAGGACATGCAAAACACTCCTCTTCTTTGCAGAACTGGGTTTCTCCTTCCCCACAGAGGCCTTGCACAGCCCCCTCTCTCCAAAGGGCAAGATACTCTCAAATTCCCCCAGTACCAACCTTGCCAAACTCATTTCCCAGCTGTCACGGGATTTGGCACTGAAGAGGATGAACTGGCTGAGCATCAGCACCAGCAGGCACCTAGCATTTGTGACAGACGGAACAGCAAGGCAAATTGTGGACACCAGTCAAGTCTCCACCATCAAGCACGGAAGTCACTCAACTGGCCTTGTTTCCTGCTCAGGTTGTATCTCACATAGTACAAATAAACCTAGGGCCCTGTCTGCTCAAGGCATCCTGATCTTTGGTCCACCAATCACCTTAACTTGGTACACATGGTGAGAGATGGGCAGGACACCAAAATGCTACACTTTGATGGGAATGAGCAGGCACCGAAATCTGCTGTGCTCAGCAGAACAGGGAGGTGACAAACACATGGTCACAGAAAGGGTTGTGGCTGTCACCTGATAGCCTGATTCACAGTAGCTTTCTTTCCCATTCACATAACCTGTTTTTTGGGGTCTGCGTTTTAGGCAAAAGGAACACTCAAAAGAGCCTTCATGACGTGCAAATGTTTTGCACTAAGGGCAGTAATGCATTTAATGTTCCTGCAGAATGTCAGCTCTGAGAAGTTTTAAAACCTTTTAAGAAATTGTTATTAGAGGTCTCATACATGACCTGTTCTCCCCTGGCAGCGAGGAAAGCCATGCGACAGGCATGAGTCAAACCAACCTAGCCAGGACCCTACTAAGGGTTTCCAGTGTTCACACGGAGCTTGACACTCCAAAAAGACATTCTAAAGGCTTTTCTCCATCTGGAAGAGTGGTCCAAAAATGGAGTTTTCTCCATCTCTCACAAAAATTCTAATTTTTACTTAAAAAAAGAAATAGAGACAGCTGAAAATAAACTTTCTGCTTTTAGTTGAAAAGCCTCGGTAAACATCTGAAATTTCATGCTGAAATCAGACACTTCTCAAAAAAAGTTGCTTAATCCATAATGGCATCTTCTGTCAGAAAACATTTGAGAGGTAAACATTTAGGACCAGCCCTGGAAATGCTCTTTTGCCTAGCTCAGTTCAGTGCACATTAACCATTTTAAGTATCAGTCGGAACACTGTCATCTGAACCTTTAAAAAGAGACATCTTCTTTACCCTCTCTTCCAGGTAAGCTCAGCAATAGATCCTCGTAATGGCTCTATGGCTTTCCTCCCATCCCATTTCCATCTTGATTATCACCAGGTTTAATAGTTATCCAGATATTTACCTGCAGATCTGAAAGTGAACGCATCTCTCGGGAATTTATCAGGGGCTCTGTATGTCATTAGGTGCATTTGGCAGTAGGAAAATTATGGTGAGTTAGGGTGAATGCTAAAATTAAAAGGCCTCAGTGTCTCATCTGACTGTGTGTCATGTGTGGGTCTGCTAAAAGGTGGGTGGAAAGCACAAGAATAAAAATGTCCACATCAAAACTGGACTCAGGTCCACACCACATATTTCAGCAGGCTCCTGTTTCAGGGTGGCTAAGGATGGCTTTCTGACCAACTCAGTCCAGCATCACAAAGAGAAGCATTATCAGCTCCTGCTGTTGTGTTAATGTCCAATTTATTTTTCAGCAGTGCAATTTCCTGCCTGCTCTTTGAATAGCTATCAAAGGACAAGACACCAGATCATGGCAGACATTCTTCTACTGGTGACATCTGCTAAACTAGTCAGTCTGTTCCTATACAGCCCACTCACTGCAACCTAAAATATTTCATAAGCCACCAGTGGAACAGAGAATGGTAATGTGGGTCCCTGACCTTTATTTGAGCCAAATTGATGCTTAGTACAGATGGGGAATCACACTTCAGCAGCCAGAATTTCTGGGTCCATTCAGCTCAGGGTTTCTGTGTTACCTCCAAACCCAATAAATTTCACTTAACACCATCTGGCACTTCATAGCCTTCACTGCTTTTCATCTGAGAGCACTGGCAAATCTGCATATGAGGGTTAATCCAAAAGCCTCTGAAAACCAAGGGAAAGATGGTTTTGGATCATGCCTAAAAGTGCAAGACTTCATTTAGAAATATCCTTTCTATAGCTTCGCTGGAAGATGCTCCTTCTTTGAACAAGTGCTCAACCAGCAGCGAACACATTCTAAGAAAACTTCTGAACACCTACAAAAGGTTGGTCTAATTACATTTGGAGAAGCTAGGAGATATCACTAATAAGATATTACCCAGGCTCTTACATGTTAGCTCCATTGCCAATTTGCTGTGAGCAACACCACTGATACCATGGATATCAACATGTTTCACAAACATAGTAAAAGGCAGCTAGGGACTACTTACAGCTAATTTTCAGAGCTATTCATGGGACTTGCAGTCTCTGCATCACTGTCTCTCCTGTGTTCTCTGGCTTTATCTCAGAAAATTTTCCATATCAATGCTGACTTCTGCCTGAATTCCATGTTCTGCAGCCAGAAAAAAACAAACAAACAAACAAAATGTGCTCAAGCACCTGAGACTTTTCTGGTAGGTTTTATTAGAGATTTGCCTCAACCAGTCACTATTCAAGGAGTCCTTCTAATTGCCCTCAGCTCCTCACCATCCTTCTGGGTTGTGGTTGTATCTCCTGAGCCTTATCTCTGATATGCTTGCACTCTGGTCCCTCATCCATGTCTGTCTGTGAAAACTTGGCTCAGAACAAAACCATCCAATGGAGTGCACTTGTGATTTAACAGTATGGGCAACAGCTCTCTCCTCTGATGTAGTGTGTACCTCTGGGTGCAGACTGGATGATGGCCCTGCTTTGGCAGCCTCTGTGCCCTCCTGAGAAAAGTTTCCACAGTGGGGAAGAAAGGCCTGGCTGGTCCATTGACATAGTCTTGCTGTGAGTGGCTTCACCAGGACGATGGGACAGGAGCAAATTCAACCATAATAACAAACCAATCCACCTATCAGCCAGCTGCAAAACTCCTATGACTAGTCAAAGGGGAAAACTGCCAAATCACAGACATGGCAAATAAGAATCAACCTCTTTGTACTGTCCCCATGTCACCCAGGTGAATGGATGTGTCCTGTTCTCAGCACTGAACAACTCACATCCAAGATAGGATACTCAAACCCAATCCTGAAGGCAAAGTCGCACTCTACGGCAGCTTCATATTTGACAATTGATCAACAAATTTTAGTCAAAGATCCAACATTCTTGGCTTTATAGAGAGACTTTGAACTCTGTATCATGACTTGACTGCTGTACTTCAGCCCATCACTAACCTCTCTTCCCCTATTTTTTCTGTTACACCATTCATCAGGACCCCAATCAGTGTAGAAGTAAAAAATTCACAGACCAAACTATCAGAAAGTTGATAATGTCCACAGAACATTCATTTATGTGCTGTGAAACATGTCAATGTGCCAATGTGGAGAAATCATATTGCAGAACTGGCTTGAATCATAGCAGGGGTTATATTTTATATCATATCAGATTTAGGAAGACGTTTACTGAAGCAAGTCCTGCAGTAAACTGATATATAGGTTACCAGTGTCATTTTTCATATGTTAAGTACTGGAGCTTTTTCCTCTATTTGTAAGATACTGACAGGCAGTAACACAAAACTGAAAAGTTGTATGAAAGGAAGTTGAAAGGGATAGTTAGGAGTGAAATTGTTTCAGGACTCATAGATTTTATTTTAAAAGTACATTTTCAATGCAAAATGTTAATAGGTATCATCTCGCAAAAAAAAACACCAAGGCTTTAAAAGGATCCCTAAAAACCTGAAATTGTTAAACAACAGAATAAAGTCTATTAGAAATTAAACATAGGAATTAAGTTCAAACATGGAATAGAGAAAAAAACATACACATAGGTAAGCCAATGTTAAAAATAATATGTCTGTTAAAAAAACATTCTGAAGAGCAATTTCCTAAAGCTCTAAAAGCTAATAATAAAAACTGATCCAAACACTTCCAAAGCAAGTAGTTTGCCAGACAGCTGGTCAGACTAATAGATGATCAGTATGTGATAGATGAGCACTCAGGACACATTATCTTATGTTGGCAAAGCCAAATAAATACTCAAGATGCATCCTACACTACAGCCTTTCCTTACTGGGAGCATGTCTGAAGAGATACCTCAAATTGACACATCGATACAGAAGATATTCAAACAAACTGATAAAGTGAACAAGACAAGTCTGTAAGACCAGATGGTATTCACCTAAGACCTCTATGGAAATCAAAAGAGGAAACTGCTGAACAGTTATCCACGGTGCAGAGCCAACCTGCTGTTTAAATCAATCTGATGTCAAAAGAATAGAATAGTAAACGGGATGCAAAACAAAATAGCAGTTTCCAGAGATGGCTCTTGAAGAAATAAATACAGACCAGTGTGATTCTGTTTAAGGCAAACTGATAAATATTCTAAAAAATAATGTTAGACATATCAGGGAGCAAGGTGTAATAGGTAAGAGCCAAGTAATGCATCTATAGGTGGAAGTCATGTCTTGCAAATTAAGTTCTTTGAGAGAGTCACTCAGTTTCGGTGATGGTGATCTGAGTAACACGGTACATTTGGATTTCCTAATAGGGGAATCTATGAAAAAATTAAGCTGTTCTTAAATAAGGGAGAAGGTCCTTTTGTGGCTCAACAACTGGTTAAAGCTACAAGACCAAACAAGGAATAAATGACTGGGTTTCATGACAAAGGGAACCAATCTGCAGGACTGGATGAGGTTCTACGCTGCTGAGACCTCCAGTGCTCAGTGTACATATTTATATTCTAGAAAAGTCATAAGAAGTGAAAAGCAGGGTGACAACTTTTTCTGACAATACTAAACCATCTAAAATATTCCAAACTAAAGCTCTGAGCAAAGAAATCCAGGACTAAGGAATGCTAAGTTTGCAATGAAATGGAAGACAAAATTCAGAGTAATATAAGTAATGAGAAAAAAGGAATCCTAACGATATACGCACAATAACGAATGCTGAGTGAGATACTACTGTTGGGAATAAGATCCTGGAGCTACTGTGAATGGTTTTCTAAAAATGAGAACTTAGTGCTCTATGGGGACTAAACAGGCAAAGAGAAAATTAAAAACTAGTAGTATAAGACTTCAGAGCAATATAAAGAATTTTTGAACATAGCTCCAGTGCACCAATCTTGTACAGGATAAAGCAGAACTACAAAAGGCAAGAAAGGGCAACAAGACACCGTAGACAGGGAACAGTTTCCACACAAAAAGAGCCAAAATAGGCTAAACCCTTCATGCTAGGAGAAAAGAAGATAGAGGGGATCTGTGGGAGGTCCTATGGAGTCATGAGTTGCACGGGGAAGATGAACAGGAAACAATTGTGCACCATTTATCTAACTAATGAGATGATCAGGCAGAGAGTTCAGAACAGAAATTATATTTCTGTCACAAACAAGTATGGGACTCATTGCCATGGACAGAAAAGAATAACATGTGAGTATAAATCAGCTTAAAATGGTACTGGTGGCCAGCTCCAGCAGAGAGCTACTAAACACCATGGTCCAAACTCAGCATTTAGTTCAGGACTTCCCTTAGCTGCTGACTGCCAGAAGCTGGGATGATGTACCACGGGTAGGAACACTCTGCACTCAACCTGCTTCTTATTTTGTTTATTTCTAGTTTCAACAGCCTTTCTATTTTATAACTATAGGACAGTATGACTCTGGGCTGCCATGTCCTTATTCACCAATATGCCTCTAAAGTAAAGTATCCCAATGTGAAGTTCAAACTCAACTGGAAACAATGCCAAGTTACACTATTGATAAACTCTAATAATAAATTCAGCCCTTCTGATGAATGGCTAATAGAAGAAAATAATCAACTTTAGCAGGTGATAAGACATCTTTCATGAAGATGAGCCTGTCTGGGATTCCTCTGCCTTCTCAAAACCTTGATTTCTGCATCATCGTGGTGGCTGTATACTGGAGATGTGGGTATTTAATTAATATAATTGAAGCTGTAGTACTCTTCCCTTCCCTTCACCATTAAAAGCCCTTTTACACCTGGAGCATCTGACTAGTGAGTTTATAATAAATGTGCTTCTAATTGAACTCTCTTTACTCTAACCACTAAGAGTTATTGGGAATCCTTGTTACCTTGTAAACCACATTCTACAGCCACATTAAAATATCTGGCAGACAAGTGCTTGCTTTGCCCTCACCCACAAAAGTAAACTTCCATCCAAAATATATAGGTTTGAACAGAAAAAGAGGCTGTCCTGTACCTATGTTCTATTTAAGGTCCACTGTCCTTTTTTCTAGCCCAAAAGAACGTAAGTGAAAGACTTCAGTGTCCTCACACCTCATCCTTTTTGTTTCTTTTCTGTCTCAATTCTCCACAAAGATTTTTAATATTCTGATGGTATTTGTCACTAAGCATACACTGTCACTGAAGACAGCTTTATCTGAGGTCATCTCAGCCTCTTGTCCACCTCCATTTCAGAGCTGGCCAAGACCTGCAGAGTGAGCCAAGCACTTCAGGAATGGGGCAGGGTTAGAGATAGGCTGAGAAAGGGGACCTGAAACGCCAACAGGAAAATCAGCAAAGCCCTAAGGATGCTCAGCACTCATGGGGAAACTAAGGCAGAGGGAAGTCTGAGAGTGCTTGCATGAGCCTGTGTATCTCTTGTCTAGATGCAAAGAGTAATAGTTTGAAATGCCTAGAAAATATCATCCACGTCAGCTCTCACCACCTCAACAAGCCAAAGGAGGAAGAGTTTGAGCTAATGCTGATACTGGGCATCTTGTGGGTGCTGTAGGGCACAGGGACCAGAGTTAGAAGGTGGGCTGGGGCAAGGAAGGACACAGTATTGCTGCTTGCCAGGATCCACAGGATACCAGGAGCTTTACAGGGAACAAGCCACAACAGGAGTTGGCAGAGGTGGGACTGCACCTTGTGTCTGTCTCCACACACAACCTCTCTCCTGACGACATGAACAACCTCCCAGCCTCAGACAGGTCCTAAACAAACAAATGAGAGGGTGTTTACTGGTTTCACTGATGGACAAGGTCAGATCAAGCTGAAACCAGACCAGCTGCCAGTGCAACCATGCATAGATCAGTGCATTGGCTCACAGTTGAAGAAATCATTGAGGCTTTTGGAGGTCCTTACCCAGCTGTTCAACCTCCCATACATCTCACATCCCTACAATGCAGTACCCCGTATCTGCTCTTGCTGAAGTCAGTGGAAGAGCTGGCCTTGGCCTTGATGGCTCCAGGATCACTGTATAAGCTGCTATGGTGAGGCTAAGCCTCCTGGCAGGAGAGGCATGGAGAGGAGAGGAGAGGAGAGGAGAGGAGAAGGAGAGGAGCATTAAATGTCATTATTTCGTCTAAGAGAATGAAATTAAGCTGCAGAATGCCATAAGCACTTTTCCCTCCTGAGTGCATCTTGACTGGGTCATGTGAAAAACAAGCATTTAAAAGGAAATACAATTTTAGGTCAATGATAGATATGACTCCAAAGTACACTGGGTGTGAATAATTCTCATTTCTTACCTCATTTCACTGCCCTTCCTCAGTTCCTTATTATCCAAGAGGACTATCCTATTATCCTGCCCATGCACATTTGCCAAGTCTCCAAATAGCTTTAAAAAACCCCACTGATGAGAGACCACCAGCTTTATGGTTGCAACTCCCACTGTTCATTTTATGGGTATTTAGCAATCCTACAGGATTTTCCTAATGCCGGAGAAATTTCTCTTCTCTTCACTAATAACAGACATGTGTTTTTGCAGCCTCCTCTCACTTTTCCTCTCCTCTGTTGCTTATATTCTCAAACTGCTGATTTTTAAAGGCATTTTTCACAGAACTATAAAAACTGGATTTTTTTTTTTCTTTTTTCTTTTTCTTTTTTTTTTCCAGATTAGGGACTGGACAAACTTTTAGCCTGCCAAGATTTTTTTTTATTATTTCTCTTTTTGTTGTTTAAATACTTCATAATAAAAGAATGTGCTCCTGATGGAATTTTTATTGCAAAAGAAGAAAAGTTGTCCCCTTCTTCTTTCTTATATCTTGCACACTTCAAAACACAGACTGAAATTCTGTACCCTCCCAAGAAAGAGGGCTGCTCAAATGCTGTCAAACTGCTAATGATAACGTCAGAGTACATGACGCATATTTAAACATTAAATGGAGAAGGATTAAGGCTGTGACTCAATCTTGCTTAGATACACATTGATACACTCAGCATGCCAATTGCGATCAGACTTCTGGATTTGCTCTTCAACAGCATTTTAAAGTAATTCCTCTTGCCCAAGGAGGGTGTTGGAAAACATACATGAGGGTAAAGGTCCCTTTTTAATAAGTGCAGAGCTCTGGTTTTTCACAGGATTTGGAAGCTTGTGCTGGTTTTCAGAAAGTACAAAGCTCTTAGCAGCTGAATCACCTTTCAGAGAGGCTCAGGGTGCTTTCCTGAGGGAGATGGCCTGGCCTCCAGGCTCAGCTTTGAAGGCACCACCCACCTGCAGCATGTGTTTCCCCCATCGCCTATCCTGGGCACTGAAGTCAATCCTTTCTAACACCCTAAACTGCACCTACTGCTAAATCTTGCCACTTAGTAGATTGTTTCTACTTCCTTTTCCTTTCTGACTTATTTATCCATTAAAAAATTTGCTATCTGAAGACACAACCTGGGGTTTCACAGTCATTTCTTTCAACCACATCAATTTTTAGCAGAGCGGAGAGCCACCCAATGAGGCATTTCACCCACTGGCAGGAGGCAGAGACCAGTTTAGGGCACGATGCTGTAGTGTCAGGGAGGGCTTAATGCCATACTGGGGGGAGTTAAGCCATGACTTTGAGTAACGCAGTGCCAGAGGATGCTGAGATGAGAGGTTAACACTTACATCCTTCACAGGGGACTGGCAAGAGGTTTATTTCCTTATTTATTTTCCCTTGAAGGCAGAGGTAGCAGAGTTGTGTGGCAAGATTCTTGGCTGGTGCTTATACTGGAACTATCGTCTTGGTGAGTCTCAAAGCAGAGGAAAGATCCCTTTCTCATCTCCCCAATGCGCAGCTACTCTGCAATTCTCCCCTACAGACAGGCATTCCCTCCATCTATTTTTCCCCTCAAGCCATCGTTTTGGCATGTAAGTACCATGCTGCATCCACATGGCACAGAGCAGCATCACACAGAGGTTTTTTTGCCTTTGGTCCCAAAAGCCGTGTTGCTCCAGTGGCACAGCACGAGGCCGCATTGCTCCTAGCCCAAATACTGAGGCCAGCACGGCCCCGCTACTTTGGTTTCCAGAGGCAAGGTGGTCTCTGGGAGCTCAGGCATCACTGCCTGTCTCCACTGCACATGGCAAGCATGCCAGTGGCTCTGGGGCTACCACGGCCTGCGCTGAAGGGCAGAGTTTAGTCTGCAGGAAACTCATTCTTACTTAATTTAAGAGTAATAATAATAAAAGAGCTAAATAACTTAAGCAGAAGAGTCTGTGTGGACCCCTTCATTGCTGTTTTAATCTCTCTCCCATCGGTTTAGTCTCGAGCAAGCTTCAGTTTCAAACACGTTTAAAGTAAACGGGAGCGACTCGATGGGATGATAACAAGTGAGTCCAAACGCAGCTTGGACTGCTTTAATTAGCGGAGAGAAAGCAGGTTATAATGTCCTGGGTGCAGGTTTATACGTACATGGTGTCTGCGCTGCACAGTTGGCAGCTGTCACTGCTGTGCCCTCTGTGAACAGGGCACAGCCAGGGACAGGCCACATGCACCACGCGGTTTGTCACCCTGAGGGACAAGGACCATCGTGAGCCAGCCCTGATTTGGGCCTCTCCAGCTCCCATAACCACAAGGATACTAAAATGAGAGAAGGAGAAGGTCTGACAGGCAGTTATGCGACTGGGGACACTCAGGTTTAGGTTTCTTCTTGGAAGCACTCTGTAATGCAGCTACCGCCAAGGGAGCAGCTACATAACCAGCACCCAAAAAACACACGCGCCTTAAGGGCAAGATGTGAAAAACAAATGGCGTGAATGGCTGCAAATTATTTTGGTTTTAATGGGCTTCACTGATTTTACCCCTCAAATGGATTTGGTCCATGGAATCAAGCTGGAAAAGCAGGGGAATTTTAGGTAGGCAGAATTTAATGGCTGAGACTTAAATTTGGCCAAGATCTTGGGTTTAATCCTCTTTCTTTTGTGGGAAGAGCCACCAAATGTTTACTTGTAGGCTTGCACTGAAAGATGAGGGTAGACCCTGCTAGAGCAGCTGCTGCCACTGCCACTCACTGACACATTTGGAAGAGACCAGGTCAACCAAAATTCCCTTTGTTGGCTCCCATCTTTGAGAACAAGAGGAACTTAGAGACTAAAGATGGAGAAAGTGGTCATCAGGGCATGTCCTGCCATTAGTAGCAATAATTCACAAGCTGATGATATTCCAGCAGTTTGCCAGCAGCACCACAAGGCAGGAGGGTGATGCTACCCATGCTGCGAAGTCAGGCACTCCTCAGTTCAACTGACTAAACTCCTTCTGCAGAAGAAAACCAAGCTCCAGTGACACCCGGGGCAGAGGAGTTAATGGAGATGGTGCTGTACCAGGACACAGCATACCTTCTCTGGTACATCTGGTTTCTCCACCTTGAGAAAACCTTGCTATGTCTGTTCTGGGGCAGCCTGGCCACAGTAGCACAAAGCAGCGGACATAAGCCACCAGACAGAGCTTGTCTTGCTTTGTGGACCTCAACTAGGTCAATGGAAGCTCCCTCTGCTCGCTCCATGTGGTGCTGATGGGTTGACGTGCCATGGGAGGAGGAGGAGGAGCGTTAGGAACCAACATCCCTTCCTCTGCAGTGAATTCAAGCATCTCACAGTTCCAGTCCCCTTGATTCTCAATATGATTTGATGTCTAAGGGGTTTAGGTGACTTGAAAAGAGAAGACAAGTGCCTAAGTAACAGAGATACTTTTTAAAATTACAGAGGACCTCCTGAGCTCTCTTCTGTCCTGAATTTTCCTTCAGTTCTTTGAAACACAGTTTATTCCCAGCTATGCCACAGCTCTGACCGTGACCTTTGGCAAGTCCCTGCACCCTTCTAACCCTCCCTGCCACCCTGGCGATCCCTGGCTCTGCTGCAATGGGGCTGGAGTAAGGGGAGCTCAGGGGTTTTGGGGTGCCAGCAGAAGGCTGCCCATGGCTGGTAGCAATTACCCACGCTTCCGGGCTCCCTGTGAAAAGCAGGGCAGCCGCCTTCTGAGGAATAATTTCTTCCAAGCGGACCCGAAGTCAGTAGCAGGGCAGCAACCGAAGGCTTCAGGGAGCCGTGAAAGGCAAAGCGGCGACGGGAGGGATCTCTGCGGTGTCGGAGATCACCCGGCTCCACATCCCGCCGGGGTGCCCATTTAGGAAGTCAACGTGAAGTCAGGCACCCCTCGTCTCGCAGATGAGGATCCTGATGAGAGAACGGGAGAAGAGGGATGCAGGGGGGTTGGAAACCAAAGCAAATAATGGATTTCCCTGGGGAGGCAAGAGAGGGGTGAGAGGAAAAAGCGCACCCGGTGGGTCGCGGCGAGGCTCCGGGGGGCAGGATTTCTCTTCCATCGCATGGAAGAGAGAGATTAAAGAAGAAAGTGGGAGTGGGGTGGGAGGGAAGGGAA
>NW_010195550.1:0-19882 GCF_000695765.1 Mesitornis unicolor
TCCCTAACGTTCTGTGATTCTGTGATTTGTAAATCTAGTACTGACTTCTCTGAAATATACACATATTTAGAAAAAAACCCATTACTGGTTCATTTCCTGGGCAGACACACACAGAATAAACAGCATTTATGTTTTCTTGGGAATACAGTAATATTAGAAGCTAACTTTATTAGTATTTATTTACATTAGTGGAGGCATAGAGAGTCTGAAAGGCTACATGTCAACTGCCTCTCAAGGTAAGTTTAGGCTCAAGGTTGCCAATCCAGCTGAAGTTTAGTTTAGACCCACAACCTACTGCTGGAACAAACGTCAACATGTCTTTACAAAATTATACTTCACCACTATTAGCCTGACACAGACATCTCCGCTTACTTGTCTGTATAACAGATGCTGATCTTGTTTGTGTGCCTATTCTGGCTCCTTGATAGGCACATTGTACTTTCAGTGCAAGCTCTTCCCCTGCTTTGGTTGCTGGTGTGAGAAACATGACCAGAAAGCCAAACTCAGCATCATTCTGACACTTCAGGCTGCAACAGTGCTTAAAACAAATAAACAAGCAAGACTTTGGTCCCTAACGTACAAATGAGAGAAATGTCCTAACCAAAAGACAAAGAAGTCAGAACATCAAGCAGACAATAATACTAATGTATTTTATAGTTCAAATCCTAGTCAGCTAGATCAAAAGTGGTTATTCACAGCTGAACCTTCCCTTAGCCTAAACTCTAACATACAAGGTTCTCCTAGTATGGGATTCAGTACGCTGAAGCCCTAGGGATTCTGCAAGACGCATGTAAGTACAAGCCAGATAAACACATTTGAAGGGCACTATGAGAAAATCCAGTAAGTGAAAACCCAAAATTCTCTTTCCTAGATGGAAATATAGACTGGCAGTGCTCACTTCACTGTCTGGGTTTGACCAACACAATCAATGCTCTTGTCAGAAAGGCAGAAATACTGTGATGGTGAAAAAAAGTCAGACAGCTGAATATGTTTATTCTTTCAGCCTGCATTAATTTTTCAGTTAACCCTTTTGACATATAATCATTTGATTGGAGAATACTTTTAAGATCATAGAGTCCAACCATAACCTGTCCGTTACTAAACCATGTCTCTAAGCACCCTATCTGCCCATTTTTAAAATACTTCCAGGGATGGTGACTCAACCACTTCCCAGACCAGAAAGTCTGTCTCTTTTGGGATATATATTATTTTGCTAACGTCAGTGTTTAAAGGTTTGATGGACAAATTTCTTTCTATTCAGATATTAACATTACATCGCCAAAAGGCACATTCTGAAGTGCCCTTAAACATTTAGGTATGTAATGATGACAAAGGTTAATAGATAAATGTTTTATCTCTTATGTCTCTGTATAGCTCTTAGAGGCCTACATAGTTACATAGGCCCACATATATGCCTATAAAAATTAAATATTGTGAATAGACTTTTGTGGTTTCTCCTTTGACTAATTATAGCAAGAATATTTTGATGTACCATTACATTGTATAATTATTAAGTGAACAAAGAAGTAACTGAAATCTTACTTCTTAGGTTGTAGTGTTTATAATCTTGCAGCATATCTTATGTATGTCAAATACCTCACTTGCTGACACATTACTTACATTGTGGCACTCAATAAAGCTTCTACTTCCACATAGAGTTGTACTACAGAACTAAAACTTTACGACTTTCCTAGTCACTTTGCAGCTTGATAAGCTCCCCACTGATTCAGTAGGCTTTCTAAGGACTGCTGTTTATACACATCTGGAACACTTACTTGTCTGGAAGTTGGCAGGAAGCATGCAGAGTTGACTTGTTCCTCAACAGAGGATGAACGAGGACCTGACAATAATGGCCAGGTAGGCTCACAAGCAAGCAATACAGTCCTTAAGAAAAGCAGAGCAAGTCCCACAGCAGTAATAAGGGTTAGTCACAGCTCAGTGACTGCTAGGGAAGCCTGTAGCAGCAAGATAGGTCTGAAGCCAAGCCAGGAAGTCAAATCAGCAAGCCAAGGTGAGGTGAAGCAAGAATTAGCAATATGGAAGGCCAGGTACATATATGGCTAGAAGACAGCAAGAAAGAAAAGCCAGGGCAGGAGTTTAAATGCAGCTCCCAAGGCAATGAGGAGAGGTGGGTGGAGGTTCCCACAGCTCTTTTGTGTATCTGTTGCCACAGGTGTTGTAGGGCTGCAGCATGTCAGAGATGGCTTTGACTGCAGGTGCCTCAGTTCTCCAGGGAGGAAAGCAGAGGTGGACTGTCAGGAAGGGCTGCAAGCTGAACACACTCCATTTACCATGCACTTTTCTGTGGCCGTGGTGAGTGCGATTGACTCCATGGTATCATTCATTTGTGAATACTTATCAGAACATATTTCTCTCTTAGTTACTCTTGTGTAGTGTCTTTGAGTTTGCAGTTCTGTTGTGGTTTAGGGCTGGGCTGGCCACTAACTCCTGGACAGATGCTCTCAGTTAACCCCTCTCCCCTCCCCAGAAGATAAGGGAAAAAAGAGAATAAGGGCGAGAGACTTTACAGCTTGGAAAATAAAACTTACAGATTTAATAAAACAATGATACTAATACTACAGAATAATAATGTAAATAGGAAGATAATGAAATAGATACAGATATGTAAAATCTATATATACAAAACCAATATAAAATCCTCCCCCCACCCTCCTCCATTGACACCAGAGGCTCTATGGAACAGGGCACTGGAAAAGTGTCAGACCAGACTCAGCAGCAGGTGGGAGCAGGATGCAGGAACACACGACTCAGGATCAGAGGGAGATGAACTAGCAGGGTTCTGCTCAGAATTAGGCCTTTGCAGGATTGAGAGAGGTTGAAATAGACAGAAGGGTCCAAGATGGAAGGGTCTGAGACCCTCGTGGTCTGAGACCCTCGTGATCCCTCGGCTTTATACTGAGTATGACGTATGTGGTATGGAATACATAGTTGGTCAGTTTTGGGTCCGCTTCTCTCTCATAGTCACGGACACAGCACCCATGGTGAGACAGCGGCCTTGAGATTATCACACTGTCTGGAAAAACATGCTGCTAGTTTTCAGCAAGTTCAGCAACTTAGAAGAGACTGAGCTGAAAAGTAAAATCACGAAATAGAAAATTATTTCTGTTTAGCTCAAACCATGACAAGTTCAACTCCCAGTTTTCAATATTATAATTATTCTTTTTTTTGTTCTACAATTTGTCTTCTGTTCTTTTATTTTGTTACTGTCTGTAATAGGCTGCTTCTGCATGGCACTTGTATCAGTAAGTGCAAATGTTTCTGTAAAACAAAATTGATTTTCAGGAAATGGAAGAGTTCTGTTTACTCAACACTCCCAAACTTACACCTTCAAAAATCATGTTCTCCTAAAAATAATAACATGTGGAAATCCTTTTTTATTGCATTTTAAACACTCGGGATTTAAATTTACAAGGTCTCTGCAATGATATCTTTGCAACTGTCAATAGAAATTGATTGAATGTGTTTTCATTTTTTAAGTGCATGCTAAAAGTGCTTTAAAATCATTGGAATCCACAATGGAAGGCTCTGTGAAAAGATAACAGTAACTGCATCAAAACTTCCCTGCAATGCTGTCATGGGAGTTTCATACAAAAAATGTTAATAACTTCACAAATAATAATTTTTCTAGGTAACTTTGAAGTTAAATATTCCAGCAATGTGTGATAGCAAAGAATTAACCATATACTGCAGGATATATTTTTCCTTTTTAGGCCTGATTCAGCAGATAAGCGTACCTTCATTTTCAATCTTCCAGCATATTCAAGAGATCTCACCTTGATCATGAAAACAGTATCTAGATTTACAACATATTTTCTAATTTAATTGCATCACAGCAGTCTTTTCATTATTTTCTATGTGAGTTTCTAAAATATACTCATCAAACATATTTCAGAGAGGCTACAAATAAATTAAGGCTACTATTTGCCATTTCTTAGAAACAGCAGGTTTTATTCCACTCTTATCAGACCAATCTTGAAGTAATGATGTAATAGTTTAGAAAATGTAGATTTTGAGATGTGAGCTGAGTTCATGACACATATATTATTTAACTTAAGCTGGAATACATTGACCATGAGGCAACAGAGCTATCTTTATTTCCTGAGTTGTAGAACAGTCTTGACTTTCATCAGTATAACAGCAGCATGATAGGACTCTTCTATGATCAGTGACTCTGTATCATATTTGTTCAGGTTCTAAGTAAAAAAATGAACATCTTCCTAGCTGCAGCCCTGCACACTTAGCCTGAGATCTCAGACATGATATATCCTTTCAGGTTGTCATATATTTACCTGCAAAAAAAGAGACTAAAAGGCCAAAGTCTCTCTCTGCATGTGCTACTCTCTCTGTTAGGTTTCACAGGTGTAACTGTAGGCAGACTTTGGCACCATTAATGGAATTTAGTTAACACTTCTGTTGAAGATGTATGAGATTAAAAACCCCCGCTAACATATTATTCAACTATTGGAAATATTGAATATGTGGCTCTTTAATGTTACCAGGTGTAGAGAGTATAACTGTTTATTTTTACCCTTGAAGCAATCCTATGGAAATCTGAAAACTCTTGAAGAGCAAGTCTTGGAAGAAGACGTCATTATTACACAAGTCCTTTACCTGTTAAGTGGATGGAAAACCACGTAACTGAGACTATTCAAAGTGTCCAGATTCCATGAACTACAATGTCCAGCTTTACACAGCACTAGCAGCAGATAACAATTTTATAATAATTTTGGAGTGTAGAACAGTATGTAGTACATGGCAAGTAGCAATTTGCTGTTTGAAGCTTGTCCTCATGGATATACATGGAATTCGAATTATGACTGATTATGAATTTATAGCTAAGCATATATTTCCCCTCTTTGCCCTGTGAAGATATTCCAGCTATAGAAAAAAAGTAATTTTGAATTTGCATAATTTCTTTTCTGAGTTATTACCTGCTAAGATTACAGTAACAGAGGTAATTATTATGGTATTTCATCAGACAAGAAACAGGAAACATGTTCAAGAAACATGTATATCAGGAAAATAATTTGCCTACGGGCTTGCTCACTTTTAAATTTACAAACATGAGTTCTGACATATCCTATTTCCAGTACCTGCATCCTTAAATTGATTTAATAGAAAGGTTTAGACTCTTGGTTATACTAATCTAGAGCCTACTGGAATTGCTACCAGTCCATCAGTGGTGCTCCAAGCTAAAATGGGACAGCCCCTTGGTGTGAGCCGACAGTCCCAGGGATGTGTGCACTATGTTAGTTGAGCACCAGCCCTGGGGTACCTGAGGCCACAAGTACTTGCAACACCCTTGCGAAGGCTGTTCTGGCACCTCTTTAGTTTTTACCATGTTGCCCCTACATCAGGTTCCTCTACTTTCGGATATTCACCCTCCCCACACATACACTCAATTATTGGCCTAGTGTTCACAATCTAAGTTTGTTTGTTTGTTTGTTTGTTTTCGGATGATACTGTCTGCATAGTGCAAATGTACACTAAACAAAACATCTCAAAAGCAGATGATCATTGAATGTCAGAATCAGTAAGACCTTCAAAATTTGGAAGATTTTACAGGGTTTTGACCCTTTATGCTACTCTCTAGAAAACAACCTGCAGGGACTACTGACCCACCTTTAGGAATCCTGAGAGAAACAAGGGACAACATATCAGAGCTAAATAGCATATACTACTACAGAAGAAAATACAAATAATTTTTGATCTTTTCACTGAGAAAAAGCCTAGAGTCAGCACCAGTACTCAGAGTGATTCTTTAATAAAATTATCCTGTTATCAATACAGAAATAGGCAACTGGGTATTGTTGTTTTCCACTGGTGAAAATGAATTATTAGTCTAAAGACTTTTGAGGTTATGGGCATATGGGGAAATTTAGCAAAAAAAACACTAGAAATTGGCAAAGGGCTCGGATTTATCGAGTTACTAGCCTGAAGCAGAGGTAGACATAGAACATACAAGGAAAGTGCCTTGTTTCAGAAGCAGCTGGAATCTCAGAAGTCTGATGAAAGGACCAGAAATATCATTTGGGATTTCTCTTCTCTTGGGCAGCATGGAGAAGTTAGATAGCTAATTAAAAGCTTTTTGATGTGATTACTCTCATAGCAGAAACACCTGAACCTGGAAGAGTTTTACAAATTACTCAGATCTTGAACAGTTATGAAATATAATAAAAGGCAAATTATGGAAGATGCTACAGTTAGTCATTACAGCATTACACAGAGAATGCTGCAGCCTAATTACATTAGTTCCAGAACCTTACCAGCATATCTGATTTCTGTATCGATTTCTGGAAGCTAAATGTAGTATTTGGTTCAGATGTACATCCAATACCTCAGATTAATGAAATGCTACTGGGCTTGGGTGATGGCCAATGTGTAACTAAACTTGACTTACCAAATGATATTTGCAGATGCTTTTGGCTTCCCAGATTCCAGAAGCCAACTGTCTTTGCTATACTCTATGAGGCATGCTAGTTTCAGAAGTCCCTTTAGTTTATATAAAGCTCCAGAGAAAGAAAATAATTTATCTTAACCAGAGATGCACACCATGATGCAGTGATCTATATCACTCACTTATCTTGACATAGGTGGGACACCTACAGAAGATAAAGATGGCCCTGGAAACTTTTAGGATGCTCATATTTCCTTGTTAACCTGGCTAAATGACAAAATGGGTGCACTGCAGTGAAATAGAAGGATTAACTTTAAAAAGAGAAAGAGCAAGATTGCATACTGTGTTTGGCTGGGAAGGAGTAAATTTTTCTTATAGTGACATCTGTGGTGCTGTGTTTTGGATCTGAGGCTAAAACAATGTTGATAACACACCAGTGTTTGGGCTGTTGCTAAACAATATTTGCACAGACTAACAGCTTTCTCTGTTTCCCACTCTGTCCCTCATAGTGAGTAGGCTGGGGGTAGGCAAGGAGTTTAAAAGGGACACAGCAAGGACACACCCAGATTGGCAAAAGGATATACAACACCATATTGAACAATAAAAACTGGGGAGAGGGAATTCTGGGGAAGGTCTCCATTGCTTGGAGGCTGGCTGGGCATCAGTGTGTTTTGGGGAGATAGTGAGTGAATGTCTTTGAATGACTTGTTTTGTGTAATTTTTTCTTCCCTTTTCCTTCACTTATTAAACTGCCTATAGCTGAGGCAGTTTAATAAACCCATGAGTTTTTTCATTTTCACTCTGTCCTATTGCAGAGGGGAGAGTGAGTGAGCAACTGTGTGGTGCATAGCCACTGGCCAGGGTCAACCCATCACAGACTGATGAAGAAAGGGCTTCTGCAGAGTGCCCTATTCTTGCCAGTAAGCAAAAGATACTACTTCTGCTGGCTTTATCTGAATATTGACAAGTTACAGATTGCTTTTTACCTTAGTAGCTTTGTTATAGAACAATGCATTCTGTAAGGCAGAGTCATGAGCAACTCGCGTTAGTGAGTAGATGAGACAACATACATCTTTTGCAGTACCTCATTTTGTAAGTGAAGACTTTCATTGAAACCTTAGAGATAAAGATGTTCAGATCCATTCCTTGATCTTATTTCTCTCTCTTCCATGATAGAACAACTAGATGGTAATAGAAAATGACTTCCTGTTTACTCAGAGGACAATTAAAGATCTTAAATGTCACCTGCTTGAAGTCTGTTCTTCTAAGTGACTAATGTTTGCCCACCAAAATATTTGCAGTCTATACATGAGACAAATCCCATACTGATTGTGTCATACCTACAGGTAAGACCCTAGCACGGAGACATTGATTCAGTGTCACATTATGACATTAATTTGGACCACATATATAATTTTGACTTTTTCTCAATGTACAATATTCAATAAAAGAACCTATGCAGGACATCCTGTTTTACAGATTATACAAGGGAGAACAAATGCAAACTTTCTTTCCACGTCATGGTCCTCAACCATCCTGTCCTGTCTTCTGTGCTTCAAAGCCAGCAGTCCATATCTGCCCCAAACTATGACTGCCTGGTTGAGTGTTTTTAAGATTAAGCTTTTGGAATAACTCAATGTTTCAGTCAAAGAAAAAACAACAACAACAATCAGAAAAAACCCCACTGAAAATATCCTGTGGCTGCAGATAACTCCTTAGATGTGAATCTTACTTCCATACAGTAGTCATGTCAGAAAAGGTAGAACAAGCCAATGAAAATCAGAGCCAGTAACAATATGTGACATAGCACAGCAGCATGTGGATTTTACCAGCTCAGGACCAGATGCAATTTAGATGCAGGAGTCCACAGTAACATGGAAAATCAGTTCATGCATCTTTTTTTAAACAAAACAATGGTTGTATAATTGCATTAGTGCAGGCCCAAGCCATAGATAGCATTGCTTTCATAAATCCAAAATAAGGTTGCTTTTGATTTTAGTGTCTCTGGGATCACATAGGTTCTTGCACATATCTGTGCCAAACTGCAATGGATGTTGAGTCTCCATCAAACTTTTGAACACAGTAAATTTGTTCAGAGTTGGCTCAGCTCTACACTGCACTTAAGAAATCCCTTTCTTTTTCTATCTGTCTGCAGTTTCATTAACAGTGACTGCTGCTTTTTTCACATGCATAAATGCATGGATTTTTTTTTTTTAGAATAGCTCAGAATGAAACATGCGACAAAAATATGCATATTGAGTTCCTCTATGGGCAATCTCTTGGGACCACACATAAATTCCACTGAGTTGAGTATACAAAGGAAAGAACTGCCTAGAAAGTAGGATGGAGGCGGCAGTTTTAAAACTTGGCCTTTGCTCATCCATTACATCTCTGCTTTCACTGAAAGCAGACCTATTTGATATAGATTAGCAACATACATGAGTGGTGACTACAGAATAGGCACTGACTGCACTTGAAATCCACTTCCTTGTATCTTCTGCAGGAACTCATTTACAGGACTGCAGCCCTGTGTACATACATGACCTAACAAATACCTTTGTTTCTTAATTTATGTGTGTAAACTCTGGGGCAGATCACATTCCCTATCACTGCTTTTGCTATGGGACCAATGTCTAGGCGTTAAAGTAGAAAAGATCTATTCTCATACACGTGGCCATGAAAGGTTAAATAAGTTCCAAGCAGTTTGACACCATTTAGTTCCTGATAGACAAAAAGGTAGAGAACAGAGGGAATGGAGCTCTCTACTGGAGAGACAACAGAGAGGCAATGATTGACTCAACTCTGTATCTGTCTCAAACTTCTAGAAAGAAAACACTGTCATTCACTATTAGTCTATCCACAAATTACTCAAATAAATAACAAGCATTTATTCCTACCTCTTTGAAAAATAACTGCAACTTTGATATTGACTCTAGTATGAACAAGACAAAGCCATTATTTCAGTATTACCATTAAAGTTTCATAGGATTTTTTTGTAAGGATAAATAACATTTTTTTGAGTTGAGGGTTTCAGTGAGATATCCCTTTTGTTTTCCCTGCCCCAACTTTTTCTACTCCTCCTTCTTTTTTCATGAATTCTTTTCACTCCATCATGATTATGACATACCCACATTTGGTCACAATCTGTATGTCCTTGAACACACTTAGTCCTTTTTTTGGTAAAAAAACCACATTTGTTTTAAGTCCAAAGATAATAGAAATAAAGATGTTTTGAAAGGTGTTTGGTCAGATGCTTAATGGTTGCACATATGGTAAGCGTAATAGATTCTGCTCAACATGACTGTGAGAAGTAAATAAACTCTAAGCAATTTCTTATTATTTTTTTCCTGAAAGAAACTTTGACCTTCATATTTCTTGTTATATATATAAATAAAAATAAATTAAGAAGCTTTGTGCTGAGCTGACTAGCGGGTTCTAGAATAGCAATGAAGCTCTACATTGAATCAAGGTGTTCCATAAACCTGTAATTCCCTTGAAAAAAACAGTAATTTATTTCATGGTAATCTCCTTTTTGCTGAACAAGTAGTTGCATTTTTTCAGTGGCAAAGTAAACCAGCTGGAGATTTAAAGTAAGGAGTAACTCAACACTGCAAAATACTGTGTATGCAGAGATTTGCAGTTTAATTCAGAGGTCAAAAGGCATGTTGCTTCTAAATGATATTGGACAAATAGCTTGGAATTATGCCCCTTCCTTCATTCTGAGCAGTAAAGAACAGACAAATTAAAATGTCAGTATACTGAATTGAAAACTGTTTTATGATAAGACACTTGAACCAGCAATGAGCTTTTCAAATACCACATGTGACAGTAGATTTACAGTTCTTGATGGGAAGAGTAGTGCTAATTTTCAGCTTTCAACATATCAATGAGACAGTGCTGGAATTCAGTGCTCACTTTTGTATCACACTGGCTTTTGTATCACACTGGTATTTAAAAACTAAAAGATTCTAAATTAGGGTAGATTTGGCACCCTAATTCAGAAAGTAATAGCTATTTCTGTTGGAAAGACTTTGGTTTACTTGTTACAGACACTGATATTTGTAGTTTTACTTATTAAACTGCTGTGAGTAACTTCATATCAGCTTATACAACTCAGAAAAACATTCTATTTGAGACTGAGGGAAATAGATAACTATGAATTAAAAAAAAGAATAGCTTTTTTCATGGCACAAAATTATGATGAAACAAATAATGGTATTTCACTAATCCTGCTGCAAGCCTATAAATTCCTGAGATATGTATGCTGAGCAGATTCCTTTGTTTAGCTATGAGTTCAATAAGCTCTTTACTTAATAACTTAATAACAGTTGATTTGAAATGCAAGTATATTTGGAGTATAAAATCCAAGAGTGATGGCTCAGTCAGTATTTTCATTGGCTAAAAAAATTACCAGCTGGTCCATAGTTTTATCTTCTACTTCTCAGGATAAACTTGTTGTCAGAAGAGTGCCTGAATATTCAGAGAGTGGGATAAATATACTGTTGTCAGATGACAAGTTTTTGTATTACTAAGTTTTCTTAAATGCTATATGGTACTAAAAAGCAGTTGAAGCTCCCACACACTTTTATCATTACAAACACTCATTTTGAGACTGGGTTTATCAGTTCAAGTCCAAATGAAAGATAAAATTTGGTCCATTTTTTTCTCTGCAAATATTTTTCTTCATGATGTTTCTTTAGGACTTCTTTGTCTCAGTTCTCTCAGCAGCCTATAGGCATCTAAAAACTCTTTCAAATTAACTTAAAAAATTTCTAGTCCTACTGGTATCTATCTTCATAATCTATTTACTTTAAAGAACTAAGGACTTCCTCTCACACTGGATTCATTTGGACTCATAGACTTCAGCATTAATGCTTCAGCATTTCTGCACAGAAATGGCTATAATACAAAGCCCACCTTTTAGCAATTCCCACTTCATCACATTTCATTCAGTATATTTTAAAATATTTGCCCTAGAAAACCTAGTGTTTTAAAGGAAAAAGGTCTTTATTTCCATCTCATATCTTGCAGTACCAATAAGTGTACATGCAGCCACATCAAAACACAGAGGTAATCTGATGCACTTTTCTGTGACTAAATTCAGAGGGCAAATTTGTGGATGGCAAGAGGAGCAGCTGCTCAAATGACTACTACATAAGGTGAAAATCAGAAAGTAAGAAATGGGAAAACATTTAATCTCCATTGTCCAAATAACAGTCTTTCAATTTTCTTTCCTTAGGATAGTGTCAGCTTCCTAATAGACAGATGCACCATCCTCTTAGCAAAACACTATTTGTTACATTTCAGTCCCACAATTGTCTTAAATTGTCTAGGAAAAAAATGTGTCTATAACTGCATGCATCACGTACTTACAGTGTTTAGGATTAACTAAAACCAAGAGGAATTTGGCATTTATTTCAAGAAAAACATCTCTTCTACAACCTGGGATTCTTGTAGAAATATTCTAATCTCTGAACTCCCTTTTTTTTTATTTATTTTTGCACATGGGATTACACATGCTTTTCCACTGAATAGAATTTGCAAATCAGAGTTATTTATTAGTCCTAAACCTATTTAAATAAAGATGTGCTAGTTACAGATTTAAAGTTTTCTTTTCCAAGACAGAGGGATATTTGGGTCTGGAAAGCTTGTGAGAAGAACTGGCTGTTTGCTCCATTACAGGTAAGTATATCAAGAATCAACCTAAAATTATACAATTCAAGACTAGAAATAAGACACATATTTTAACAGTAAGAATAATTAATCTATGAAATATTTTATCCCTAGGGGATGTGAAGAGTTTAAGTCAATACAAATAGCTATTTTTCTAAACTGCAAGTGTTAGCTCATCCAGATGATGTTTTAGAGACAACAAAGGACTTTCTGAAATTCTATGGTCTTTGCTAACTCAGAATGAATATTCTTAATGACCCCTTCTAGCTATAAAATCTATGGGTGAATTTAGGAAATAACATTTCTCTAGAAAATACATTGATATCTTCTATTTGATGTGAAACTGATCTTCATAAAAACATAATGGTATTCACCTGACACTTTCAGTTCAGTATTTTTTATGTGCTTTGGAGGACCATGACCAAGATAGAAATAGCCAGAGGGCCACATATCTTCTGTTGTGAGTATATCCTTGCAGGTTTTTGCTCTCACATCACACCAGTTGACAGGCAGCTCCTATTCTTTCTGTCCTCCCACAAGTGAATATTTCTGTTGGCAGATTAGCCAATTTGCCGTCAGAGTAAAGAGAAAAGTGTGCATATAAGACCAGTAAAGAGAACATAAATAATTTTTGCTGATGACAATGTTTGAATTGACTCTACCACAATTTGCAATTAAGAAAATTTCTTAGATACTACTCTCTGGAAACTGCTGGTAATTGCTGACTTTAACAGGAATCCCAGCACCTGCAATTAGGTCAGCTATTTGCAGAGTGCCCTAGGGGAACTGTGGCCAGCCAGGTGTTCAAGTGCCTATCTATCACTGCTACCCACTCAAAAAAAAGAAAAATTCTATCTGTGCTATATGTTACTGTATCATTTTTCCTCTACCTTTGTCATCTATTCTGTATTTTATCATGATAGTTTTCTGCCTAGCTAGATGTTAATGTACCCTTTGGTTCGATCCCTATATGTGTGGGAAAGGCAGAAAGCAGCATGCTGTCAAAGGCAGAAAGTATCTTAACCATGTTTGTACACAGTAACCAGCAGACGTGCTCCAATGTTAAGGATCTAAATGTCACCCCAAATCTGCATGGTACCACTTAAATTTCTTCACTATATAGGGTAATAAAAATACATATGCACAATGATGGTGTTCTTTGAGGAAATAGACATCGTTGATAAATGCAATTAATAGAAAATAAACTTCAATAATTTTTAATCGGATGTCCATTGTCTACTTAAATACTCTTTAATGTAATTTTTTCTTAGGGACAATGTTGGCTCAGCTTAGCAGGTGACTACCATTCTCTGACATTTGATTGAAGTGACACAGTCTTCTAGGCTTCTGTTTCAAAACTGTGCTTAGCAAAATAGACATCAGTTTAAGACCTCTTTATTCCCCATTTTCAAAGGCATAGTTTTTAACTTTCTCAAACTCCTAAGCTCTTATTATGAACCCATTAGATGCATGCCTTGGTTGTAATGTATGTAGCTAGATGATTTTCTTGTTTAAAAATATAAAACTTTTAAATGATAAAATAAAGCATTTCTCCTGTACAAATCACTTTATGCCTTACTTCATAATATTTGATTTGTAATACTTCTTACTTATTTTTCCACGTTTTCTTCTTTCCTTTTCTCTCTGTAATGTAAAATAGTCTGGTCTATCAGTTTGGTTTATTCAAATTACTCTTTTGTATGATGAGTTATACATTTTCCAACAATGTCATGATGGAACTGAGATGAAAAGTTAGGTGTCAGGGGTTAATGCTAATACAATTCAAGAATCTTCAAAGCTGAATTTTTATTTCAAGCCCTCCTCTACTTACTCTACTTTGATCTGAACATTTTTTTTTTATTTTTTTTTTTTTAAGATGGCATTACCAGGAGTTTCCAGAAAAGCAAGAAGAATATTGGTTGGGCTCACATTAACAGAATAGATTTAACAGAAGAACATTGAAAGGAAGAAATGCAAATATGCAAAGACTGAATCTACAATGGTCTTTTGGGGCTTCAAAAAATCCATTCACATTCTCTTTCATTTTCTCATTTATCTTTTTTCAGGGAAACCAGTTTGGAAAGATTCAGGTGGAACTATTAGAAAGCAGATGAAATTGTGGATGGGCAACAATAAAACTAGTTACCTCCTCTCCTCATCACCTTCTAACTACAATAAAAAATGCTTTGGGCAAAAGAGGTGCACCATTAAGCAAGCTAAAAGATGTGAAAAGAAATATCTTAAATTTCTAAGTAGATTTTCTACTGACTGTGACTGAAGGCCATTTTACTTGCTCACGAACTAACATGCAATCAATATTAATTATCAAAAAGGAGTGAGTAGCATTCCTGTGAAAGATCAGCACAAGGCAATGAACTGAAGCAACATAAAATCATTCTTTCATTATAGTGAACTCATACATGACATCAAAATTATTTTTTTTATAATCATTATTACCAGAAAGCTAGAGACATTTGACTAGGCTTCTTTTTCATCTTTTTGTCCATCTGCAAAGTTAGGTACAGCATACTGCATAGTTCTCTCAAAGAATAAACAATAATGGGACTCTGACTGAAGTTTTTTTCAATAAGACTACATTCAGATAGGAGAAGTCCAGTTCCGTTTTTAGAGCTAATTCCTTATAAAGTACCAAAAATCTCAATTTTTTACAATGTGGCATTATCATTTGTTTAATCAATATGCTCTGTCATAAAAGGCATTCTAAAATAAAATGAAACATCCTTCACTATGCATTGTTAAGCTCTATAACTCATTTTTCTCATCAGCTGTCATGCACTGCATAGCAATAATGATAATCCATTTTACTAGGTAAGAAAATAGATTTGGTTGGAGATAAAAAGAGGAAATAGAAGAATTTCATTGCTCAGATTATTTTTCTTCATTTAATATTAAACAAATGCTTATTAAACTGTTAAAAAATGTAAGGCAATTGAAATTTCATCACTTTTAAGCTTGATCTCTCCTATTGATAGGACTCTCCTTTTTATAGGACAGTGGACTTCAGGAGCCAGTGCTTCTGTCACATAGAAGTGATGAGAATGTAGTGGAGATACATCAATGTTTATATTGCTCTGGACTACAAAGTTGTGGAATTAATTGAGTTGCCTTTGTGCATAGAATATGCCCACTCAGCACAAATAAGATCTGGTTGAGTAGTGTGAAGTAGTGAGTCAAGAGGTCTGGACTGTTCACACATACTACAAAACGTACCCAATGCAGCTACCAGAAATATCTTCCTAAACTTAGAATACTTTATCTAAGACTCTGAATTGTTCAGAACATTCAGCTGCACCACTCTAAATCAGATTTTTATAAGAGCACTTTTATAGATTAATTCCATACTGTACTTGCAGCAAAACTGACACAGTGCCACAATTCTGAAACCTTTATGTGGGACGAAACATATGAGTTACTGAATATGAATGCTAATAAATGGTTCGTAATCTGACCAAACAGGAATACGCATGGAATAAGATTCTACTAAATCAGTGTAATGACCCAAATGCTGCTTTTAGAGAAGCCACTATTATAAAAGCCAGCACATCCCGTACAGTCTTAAATATGATACCACAGTTATCTGCTGCTCCAGAAAAAAACTACCTGGCCAATTTATAGAATGTCCTGAAAGCTTCATATAAATCAAAGGAAAGAATTACATTGAAGCATTTTCAAGCAATGCACCATCTCCTCACCACTAATGATTTTTATTCATTACCTTTTTTAGGGTATTGTTCCAATGTCATTTTTCAGCTCTTTATAACTGGACTTAATTTTATAATGAAAAAAAAGTGACAAGTATTTCCTAGTAGAAATATTCTGTATGCAATTTTCATCCCTCTTCCAGGGTAGCTCTTTTATTCTTGAATAGCTGTTAAGGAACACTTCCAGTCAGACTATATTTTTAGGTCTAGTTTGTATCTTGCACAATCTGTCTTGACTGGTAAAACTGTGGATTCTTGTACCTATCTAGTTCATCAGACTAAGAGATGTTGACCCCCCAAGCCATAAATGTAATAGTGTGGGACTGACTATTCTTTTGGATCATGGATTCATAAGACAGTATCTAGCTTGCATTCTTACTTTGACAGAGCCTCCACTCTCATTTCTGTCAGTCTTCAGAGACTTATTCTGCATTGGAATTTCATTCTGTAGATACTATAGAAAGATATATAGTTCCTCTATGATCAAACCCTGCAAGATATTCCACTCGCATAAAAATCTTTGGAGACCAATGCTGCTTAGGTATGCAGAAAGACCAGACCCTTCAGCTCCCCAGGTATTTATAATAGAGTTGGTCAGAAATAGGAATACTTTCATGGAAACATGTCAGTCTTTGCAAAACTACAACTTTTGACCACAAACTGGTCAATATTTTTCTCTAGTTCTAATGTGTAGTTTCCATAAAAAACCAGTATCATTATTCTTTTCAGGAAGAATGTACTTTTAATAGGATGTCAGTTTAGGGTTTAGTATTCCTTTTTCCAAAAAATGCTCTCATTGTTATGCTTGCAATTAGTCTTACCTATTTATTATTGTGATGTTGATAAAAATGATTAAAAGAATATTCTTAGACTCTGTTTCTCTCTCCATAATTTTTGCTTCATGACAAGGTGTTGCAAGTAGAGGGCAGAAAAAAGATCTGTTTTCTTTTTTTAATTTTCTTTTAAAAATCTGTTTCTAGACGAATATATCCTACTGGAGCATATCTCGCTATCACAAAGTTGTCCACATAGGCACTGGAAAACAAAGACCATTAATGCAGTCAGTATTCTGAGGTGTGGTGCCTGCTGCAATTCTTCATTGAACCCACTGGAAACTATGTCACTTCAGATTTTATCTTAGTCTAATAAAAATAATGATTACTCTGCAACTTCATATTGGCTTCAAATGGGAAATTTTGAGAAATCAAAGGAATTAGGTATGACATTATCTAGGCTGAAGAGCTCAGAGACCCCAGCGTGAAAGCTTAAAGAGATTTTCTGGAAACTATGTTTCAAATAAAAGAGAAAAGAACCTTATTTAAAAAGTCTCCAGACCTAATTTGTTGAAAAGTGCTTTAGGAGTAGCAGCAATATTACAAAATAAAAAAGATGGTTTGTCAAAGAAAGGAAATGCAGAGCTTAAGAAGGAACTCCAAAAGCAATTTGATTTTGAAAAATCATAAATATAATAATAAAAAATGTAATCACTTAAACAGAAGACAATAAGAAAAGAAGAAATATATTTGCTATAAACTTAGGAAGGTTAGATTTTAAAGGCAAACTAAGTTTTGTTGAACAGCTAAATAAATATTTTATCTCAACACTTGATAAGGAATATGCAATTAGGAAAGACAAAGAAACCCTAACAGCTAAAAGAAACTGAATCTTTTACAGTCAGGTGGAAGGAAACCTCAGAATTTAGTGCACTCCATGCTACGTACAAGAGGGGAAAAGTCTTCAAATTCTCACAGAACCAATGAACACTGTCATAATCTGAATATATGTAAGCTAATGAAGAAAGTAATAAAATGCAACATGTATTTACCAACAGTGAATAATAATGGACAAGTACATTGTCTTTTTGAAGAAATAACTGATTGTATATTTAATCTATGTGAAGTCATATACACATCTGCATGGGAAATTACTGGCTAACTTCAGAAGTGTGGGACTGTAGACTGCAACTGTGGGCAGGATACCGAAGGACAGCTTTACACATGAATATGGGTTGTGTGAAAAGGGAGAATATCAGGCTACAGGAAAATGGTCTGTGGAGTTACACAAGAATTGGTTCTGGGACAGATCTTATGTAATAACATTAGCTGTTTTGGCATAAAACAAAGAACTGTAGTTATGAAGTTTCCTGATAACTAAGCTGGCAGACATCATCAATACACTGGAGAATGTGATTATTCTATAGGAAAAACTAGAACTTAGCGGTAGAAAAAGGGTGGCATTTATTGTTATGAAGTCAAAGTTATTGCATCAGAGCAGATAATAGTTCTTTGTTCTCAGCCTCTACCAGTGAGTGCCCATCATCTGAAAACAATGGGGCAGGAGAAAAAAACATTGTCCTTCCAGTGTGAATCAGTTTAAAGATCTTCCAAATTTTACAGATCTTGTTTATGGGATGACTAATAAGTATCAATGTAATGCACCACGAAGAAGAGACTGTAAACAGTAAGATAATTCTATTAGTTATTACAAAATATTACTGTTATTGTACAAGGACCTGCTGAAGCTTCATCTGGAGCACCATATATAAATCTGGTCACCTATATTCAAGAAAGATGAATATGTACCAGAAACGCTGCTGAGAAGGACTACTGAAATGCTGAAGGGAGAACTAAGCTTGTTTAGTCTAGCAAAAAAACAGAAGTTGTAAGGACATTGCATTTCTCTCAGTAAATATATAGGAAATATAAACACTGGGAAGGAAAGGTCATATATAAAATGATAAAACATTTTTTGAAAGAACAATTACATGTTAACAAGAGAAGAGTAACTTTGAAAATTACTTGTAATCATGATATTTTTACAAAATCCCAGAAAGCTGTGCAGGAGGCCACTTCCTATTCATAAACAAATTCAGAACCATAATAGCTGCCATTCAGGCAAGGCAACCAGTTTATTGCACAGTTCTTAATTTTGCATTACAAACAGAACACCTGCTAAATTTGGGTACTGTAAGACATTATAGCAAAATCCTGTACTTCATATGTAGCATCTTTTGTTTCCTCCTGTGTGTTAGAAGGGGAACTATTAAGCAGAATGAGGATACTATTAAAATTTCTTGATGAAGATTCAGTCAATTGATTTAGTTTTGGGAGTTAAGAACATTTTCCTGTATGATATTTTGGAACTTATCCCTAACATAAATCCTCCGTGATCATCTTCTATCACAGGTGCAACAAAAAAGACAGCTTATTGTTTCTCTCTTCTTGAGACTGGAACTAGAGTTGGCCACCCTAAAGGAACATATGTCATTTGGTAAAAGTTACTTCTGTCCCTGGGCTGCTGCAGTTTGGACCACAGCAGAGAGTGAGAGCACCATGACAGAGTCTGACAGCTGCGTTCATCGGCTGTGCCCACTGCATTCTGCTGAGGAGAAATAAGTATTGTGCCCTTCCGTAGTGAAGTCAATATATTTGACTAAGTGCTGAGTCAAAACTGAGACATATTTTAGCAGTTCACTTTTTGTTAAAGTAGCAAAGCTGTAATAATTATGAATATTGTTGGTGGAAAATTTTATTCACTCGCCCTTAAGCTGTACAGTTCATACAGCATTCATTCAAATAATCTTGTAATTCTGCACCTATAAACAGTATTCATTTTACCTCCCTGGGTTTCATACAAGGAGTGTCTGAAAAACACATGGAACAATATAATTCAATTGCCAAGACATAAAAGATGTTAGGGTGATAAATGTATTTTATGGCTTTTAAAATGAAGCCAGACAATATTCATATCATTTCTGCTTTTGCAAGCCCTGGTGAACGTCTTGAGTTTCATGAAAAATAAACCGCCCTATTTTGATGGGAACTGATTCTTATTCCACATTCATACAGTATGGCATTGTTGGTGCTGTGAATAATATATCAGTTTTACAGTCACCACACAAGGTGCTTAGATAAACATTCTCCAGGTGCTGTCATACAAAATTGTATTAGAATAGACAGAAATTATTCATTTAATGACAGACTAAATTAAATAGTGTAACTCCAGAAGGCCTCCAGAAGTGCCTCCAGAAGGCAGAATTCTAAGGCCTCCTTAGAATTAAATCTAGCGA